>NW_017723130.1:0-3742 GCF_001865875.1 Lupinus angustifolius
AATATCTTTAAAAACAATATTCTTTGTGAAATCACCCTCTTCCCCTTGAATTTTTCCTTCTTTAATAAGAATTTCCGTGGTAGCTTTTGAAACCCCTCTTGATAGAGCAACATATAGTTGTCCGTGTCCAAAGACATGTTTAGGAAGATAAATGCCTACATTAGGAATGGTTTGTCCTTGTGCCTTATTTATGGTGAGTGCAAAACTTAATCGCACAGGAAATTGCTTTCTGATAAGAACAAAAGGGAGTCGTACATTGTCTGACGTTTTAAGTTTAATCCTAGGCAGAAAAGCTCTGGGAGGATATGGCTACTTGAATTTGAGGTCAAATTCTCTTCAAGAAGCAGGGGATGATGTGAGCCAAGATGGTGTGGTAAACCACCAGGAGTAATGGAGTTTAAATATTCTTGTTGGTATAAGTTGTTTGTGTCTCCTTCAACCTCATCAAAAGATAACAAATTATGATCTTCTCCCAAAAAATGATTGATAATTATATCATTTAGTTTATGAACATTCTCATTTGTGGGTGTTAGTATAGCTCTTTCTGACATATAAGAAGCATCCCATCCATGACTTCCCAAATTAGGAAATATTTCATGTATAAGTTGTTGTATAGAGTCTTCTCCTTCCCACGTAATTGTCATGTCATGGTGTATTTTTATCAAATCATCACGAATTGTTGGTTCAACACCATCTCCAATCCTCATAAGATATTCAGCAAAACTTTGGTCTTGCAAGGAACGCATATTCTGACGCAAATGTAACACATTTGTATATGCCCACAAAGGAGACTTAACAATACATGCAGCTATCATTTCTGCATTATTACCCTTAGGTATCACTGGAAGTACCTGTCTAAAATCTCCTCCTAATATTACAACTTTTCCTCCAAATGGAGCATCACAACCTATAATATCTCTTAATGTTCGATCTACTGCTTCCAAAGCATATCTGTTTACCATTGGTGCTTCATCCCAAACTATTGCTGATGTTTTTGTAATTAGTTTCGCAAGATCAGATTGTTTGCTGATTGAGCATACTGATGATGAATCTGGGTTTAGAGGTATCTTAAACCGTGAATGTGCGGTTTGACCACCAGGTAATAATGTTGCAGCTATACCAGAGGTGGTCATTGCTAGGACAATTTGTCCAACACTTCTTAATCTTGAAATTAAAGCACGATAAAGGAACGTTTTACCTGTTCCTCCAGGGCCATCCACAAAAAAAAACTTTACCATGTCTATGCTCAATGACATTCATGATGGTGTTGAAAGCAACTAATTGATCAGAATTTAGTTTACCCACATCATCCAAATCTTGATGAGAAATATGGAACGACAATTGTTCTTCAATAATTCTTGGTATTACATTATCTTCAAGATCATGTAATGGTAAAGTTGGCAAGTTAAAATCTCATATTTGTTTTCCATGAAGAAGCAGAAGGTCGTTCAAATCTCTTAGAAGTTTATTCGTAAAGTTAGTTCTGATGGTAGAGCTTGTTGAAGGGTAATCCTCTACCATATAACTTTCAAACTCTTCCCAGAGACTTTTAACATCAGTAGGTTCACAGAACACTAATATTGTAACAAATAATCTCCTTAATGCAATTGGTGTTCGTAAATTTGAAGCTTCAAGTAAGCATTGACGAATACTGTCGTCTCCCTCTAAAAAACCTCGTTCTTGAGCTGATTGCTTGAAAGTTGGGAAGCAAGTGCCATTTACTGTAAGTAGGGATTCCCAGGAGGTTGGACCTCTAACATGATTCAACAAAACACGTAGGTAGAATTTATCTCCTTCTGAAGGAGATACTGTATACATTCTACCTAAAACCCTCCTTCGATTTCTTCTTCGATTCCATTCCTTATTGCCTTTGTCCCAAGTATAATGTTTTGGAATTTCTGTGTATATATAATGTCTTGCTTCTACATCCAATTGGTTTAGTGCAAAGAATTGTGTAATCATGGTTTTTGAGTTATGATCATCATTTAGAATGTCATTGATGATTTGATGGTCATAAAACCGTACTTGTTGGCGATTTGGCAAATGAATTTGTAATCTTACAACTGAAGGATACAATTGGTAAAGATTAAATCCAAATATTTTCCATAAGGCTTCTGGTGCACAAATCCATCTTGCATCAACATATTGTTGTATTTCATCAGTATTTATCCCTCTATGCACTTCCATTGCTACTCGATCTGGGCCTTTGTAAACATATTTATATAGATATTTTATGCTCTTAATGCTACTACATACCTCGACATTTATGTGGCAATCATACTTCAGCAACAACCAAGGGTTGTAAGGAACAACCCAACGATTATCAATAGCGACACGTCTGTTGAGAGTCACAGGTTCGTGACATCGTCTTTTATACTCTGGATAAGAGTCACTACCCTGGCGTGTTTGTGTGCAAAAAATTTTAGGAAAGTTTTTTTTGCAGCGTCCATCCTTCATACATGGGGCATTTGGATTGAGCGTACCGCAAGGTGCATGAACCATGTGCTTCAAGACTGTATGATGTAGTTGTGGTTCCTCGTCATAATGTGGTATTTCTGCCCTCACAATTGCATCATATTCTTCTGGGCTACCTAATTTATCACTGTTTTCGAAAATAAGAAGTATATGGACATGTGGCAATCCTTGCAATCCTCTTTTCTGGAATTCTGTAACGTACATATAACTCTTAACATTCCCCAAGACGCCTTTATCAATGACATCAGCCCTCAACTGTTCAAATTTCGACCGAAATATTCTTGTTGTCAAATCAGGGCGATCTTGTGCAGTTTGAAAATGTTGAAGCTCGGAAGTGATTTCGTTCCAAGATGGATTACATGTCATTGTAAGGAAAATGTCTGGTTTGCCATCATTAAGCACAATGTCCATACCATCTTCATAACGTTGAGTTAAGTCTCGACGACTACTGATGAAGGATGATGGTAATACAGTTCGTTGGCCAATATTTGCTGTACCAATAAAATGATTATATTAATATATGTAAATTCAATTGTCATTATTGCTTGAAATTTAATTTTTAAGTGGTTACCTGCATTATATTCTCCTACATGCAAAGCATCTTGTAAACCTTGATACACTTCAGCACGAATATTATTTTGATTTTGACGGATCCACCTCAACCTTCCTGCCTCAACTTTGACATAGTTGTCAACAACATATTGTTGTAAAAGTCGTCCCGATCGTAACAATAATGATTGATCATTGGGACGAATCTACAAATAGACATTGTTACATTGTTATGTTTGTGAATGAAGTAATAAAAATAATATAATATTGAAATATGGTATACATATTATTAATGGAAAGTACCTGTAGCATGTAACTATAATACTCTCGACATGTAATACGTCTACCGTTATGAGTTGTTGTGTTTGTATCCCACCCGTACGTTCCATATGGGAAGAGAATAGGATATTGCATAGGATCATAATACCCTACAGTTTCTTGGATCCTCATTAGATTTCCTGCATGAGTTGTCACTTTGATATCCCTTCCATTTATCATTGTTTGAACATCTCCAACAACAAAAATTGCTGCAACTTGTGAAGTAGTTGGAAGATTATATTGTGGTTGGTTAGCAGGACGCTCTAGAATAATAAGGCTACATTGATGGACATATGTTCGTGATGCAAGTTGCCTAAAGACATTTACAAAGGGGTTATGAAGATGAAGTATATGTTGTAACTTCGAAACTACATTTTCATGAAGTTGAGGGTTTTCCAAC
>NW_017723131.1:0-16632 GCF_001865875.1 Lupinus angustifolius
GTTTGTAGATGATTTGGTCTTGTCGCGTTGCTGTAAGTTTGATGATATATTGTTGGGTATATAAGAAGGCCTTTAAAAAGTTAAACATATATCGATATGATATATATGTATGATTTAGTAACATTAATTGACCATTGTTAGTTTCGGGACTACGACGATGACTTGGGCCTGCTTCATTGTCATGACTTCCATGATACCTTGTAGTATTAGTGACATCAGCTGGAAAAAATAGAGTATATAAATTATATGACTTGGTTATAAATGATTGTCACATATTTGATCATAACTTTAAAGTGTTTATGTTAACTAATTTTCAAAGGATTGTAGTACTGAAAAGTTGATATCATATAAAAGTAATATTTGTATATATATATACATAAAAAATAGTAGATATATTTATACATAGTGTATATGTTTTAAGTATTAGAAGAGGTTACCTGTGCGAAATTGTTGACATAAGACTGATCTAGCAATATGACGTACGTATGTTAATCTCATTGCACTAGAAATATTTGTTGGTATATCTTCAACATGACCATGATTAGAACCTGAAATGTGAATAATTTTTTTTAATATTATCATTGTGTCATTTCAATTTTATGCTTATTTTCAGTAATTTTTGAAATAGTTTTTATTTTTATTTATTACTTTTTGTTTATTTTTTTGTATGGGAACATATCTATTGTCCCACAAAGTATGGTTATTCATGTGTCACTTGTTGTGTTTGGTCAGAAAAAATATGTGATTATTAAACTTTTAAATTATAAAATGTGACACATAGAGTTTTACAAACTTTTTGGAGCAGATGTACTCCCTTTACCTACACATGAATAATGTCTTTAAGGATATACTAATTGGAACTCACATATTTTTTTAATTTGTTTGATAAATAAATATAATACAATTTGTGTAGTTCTTTTAAAAATTATACATATTGAATCAGATTCTCTTACACGTTTAAATGTTGATAAAAGAAATTACTTATGTATTGATATTATATATCTTAAATATACTTATAAGTAATTTAATATTGGTCTTATATATTTTTTGTCCAAATTTTATTCAATGTGTTTTAATGAGCAATGAAGATTAGTTTGAGATCTCAATATTAACATTTTATTCTTGGTCTCGTTAGTCCTTCAAGTTTGAAAATTTCTAGCATACGTCATTAGTCATATCTTGCATTACCAAGTAATTTGTCTTATTTTAACTATTATGGTTCAACTATTATATAAATATTATTTTCGACAATGAAATCAAGTAAACAAAATTATGTAGTAATATAGAAGATGAATTTATTGCAGACAACATAACGATTTATATTGAAAAAGAAATAGTTGAAAATTTTATCTCTAGTCTCATCATGTATGTTTCTTAATATTTTCATAATTTAATTAATTTTAATTATAAATTTTAATTAAATATTATCGTCCCTCCTAAAATTTCGATGAAGATCTGCCACTGATTTCAAGTATAAAATAAAATACCTGTGCGAAATTGTTGTCGGAAAGATGATCTAGCAATTTCACGTACAGACGTCAATCTCAAGGTAGTTAAAATATTTGTTGATGTAGTCTCAAAAGGGTTATGAATAGAACCTAAAATTACAACAAATCAAAGTTGAATAAAACGTATTATAATATATTAATATTTAGACTTTAACATGAGTAATATTTGAGTTTGTTCAGTGTATGGAAATGATATGTGGCAAATGTAATAATACTTGTAGTTCTTTGTTCAGAGTTTGTGCGAACATGAAGATTGTAATCATTTAATTGTGCTTCATTGTCGTTATTTCGTCCATAGCGTGTTAAACGTATTCTCGCTAATTCTTGTTGTCTTTGTACTTTGAACAATAGATTATATAACCATATTTTTTTAATTTTCAAAGTTAACAACGTGAAAAAATATTTCTTTATGTAGGTAATAAAGTTGAAATTTAACTATAGTTACTAAAAACTTTTAATTATAGACCACATAATAATTACAGAAAAAATTACATGAAAAGGAAAACATTTTTATTTTAATTTTCTTTGAGCACATAATAATATATTATGACAAAGATATTAAGCTATTATTGTTAATCAAATCTAAGCATATATTGGAAACTAAATCATATGAATTAAACATATATTAATTAACAGAGTTGAAATTTAACTATAGTTACTAAAAACTTTTAATTATAGACCACATAATAATTACAGAAAAAATTACATGAAAAGGAAAACATTTTTATTTTAATTTTCTTTGAGCACATAATAATATATTATGACAAATATATTAAGCTATTATTGTTAATCAAATCTAAGCATATATTGGAAACTAAATCATATGAATTAAACATATATTAATTAACAGAGTTGAAATTTAACTATAGTTACTAAAAACTTTTAGCTATAGACCACATAATAATTTCATCAAAAAATTACATGAAAAGGAAAATATATTTATTTTCCTTTTCTTTGAGTATATAATAATATATTATGACAAACATAATTATGACGAAGATATTAAGCTATTATTGTTAATCAAATCTAAGCATATATTGGAAACTAAATCATATGAATTAAACATATATTAATTTACAGAGTTGAAATTTAACTAATTTTTTTATTTCATTTTCAAAACATCCATGTCAAATTAATTGCTATCATTTTTTTAATATTTAAAATAAATTCAAGTACTAAGTATTATTCTTTGTATATTATGATCAGCAAAAACTAATAAATAAATAAGTTAAAAATTATTGACAATAATTTTAATTATACATGATATAATTTAATAATATAATGAATTTCTCATTTTCATTAAATATTTTTATTTATTTGTTCTATATATCTACATATCTATATTTATATTATATTACACTTATAAGTTAGGTTGTAGGAAAGTTTTGTCGTGGTTGGTTTATATATATTTTTTAATATGATACAATGAATGGTGAGAAATAATCACATATATTATGCTTTTGATGACATAAATAATATATAATGGATACATAATTTAAAGTAATGAATACACAAAGTGTTGATCTAATGGTGTAAAACATTGCTAGATTTGAATGACAACAAAAAAGTCAAATATTCAATTCATGCGAGCGACGTTTTTTAGATGGGGTAGCCACACACCCCGAAAGTCTAAAAATATTTAATTTTTTACCCAAAATATGAGAAAAATAATATTAGTAATAGCAAAAAAATAATTAATTTAAAGTAATGGTTCTTAGTATCTATCATCCAATACAGATATAAAGGTACTAATATATCTTAGTGAGAATTATCATTAGCAACCATCCTACAATACTCAAATAAAAATTGGTTCCAGATTTTTTTTAAATAAGAATCAAGTTTAATTATCATAATTCGTTGATTTTGTACCCAAAAAATTAATTCGTTGGTTGTGATAATAATTTTGATTTTTATGTAAACACCATAAATAATGGCCATAATATTTAAGAGATAAATTATTTAAATTAATTATCATTCAAAACATCTAATGAATAAATAGTTTAGTGCTTATTCTAATCTATGCACCAATAGAAAAATTAAAATCGTAATAATAAAAAAATTACTTCAAGTTTTTTAAAGGTCAATTGAGTTTAACTATAGACCACATAATAATTTCATCAAAAAATTACATGAAAAGGAAAACATATTTATTTTAATTTTCTTTGAGCACATAATAATATTTTATGACAAACATAATTATGACGAAGATATTAAGGTATTATTGTTAATCAAATCTAAGAATATATTGGAAACTAAATCATACGAATTAAACATATATTAATTAAGTATGATTTGCATAAAAGTGAATAAAATTAATCAAATGGTATCTCTATATAAAAAGCATTAGTGAGGAATAGTAGGGAACTGAATGATATAAATTAAATATAAATGGGCATATAGAGATTATGCAAAAAAAATGAGGGCAATTTTGGAACCTAAATATTTGCTTGCTTCCCTTTTTTAAACATAGAAACCCTAAGTTGTAAAAACATAAGTCACTGATACTTTTTTGGAAAAATTTCTCTCTTCACCTTCTTCTTCCAATCTGACCCTTCAAACCCTTACTCTTCTGATTCCTCCTCAACGATTCAACAATTGAACAACCCCAAACGTAATACTCAACCAGATCTCGCGTGTTCTATATATTGGGAGCAACTCATATTTTTTGGTATTCCAGTTTCACATAATGATTTGTAAGTTCTCTTTATTCTCCATTATGAATTTCTTATTCATCTATGTCTATTGTTACGTTGTGGTTATATGTTTTAGATTTTCTCACGTTCTCTCTTATTTGGCATTTCTTGCGTTTTGTCTCTCTTACTGTTTCCCTTAACGATCTGACTTCAATGATCTCTTTTTTTTTTGTTTTTTTCTTCTATCGCTTCTGGATCCAGGTCCTTTTGAAAATTAGAACATCGATCTGACTTGTGTTTTTAAATATTATACATATCGGTAGCCGGATAGGGCAGGTTGGAGGTGACTTTGGTGCCTGTTTAAATGGGATGGTTCAGCAGTTTTACATGCTATTGCATGTGCCGTATAAGCATGAGGAAGATGATGTGATGGGATCGGTTTTTATCGGAGGGGATATGGGTAGTGAGAGGATTGGGATTGTTGCTATGAGAGATTATTTAAGGTCTTTCGGTGCAAGGTTGAAGAATCATGGGTTTTCTGAGGATGATAATGTTGTTGCTACTAGAACTGTTGATGGAGAGGATGGGGGGTTTAATTTTGGTTCTAATGGTATTGTCGGTACACGGCAGGTAACGAAAAATCTTCATTTGTGATTGTTATTTGGTTGTTAGATATGTGAGTTTCTATTTCTAAATCGCTCAATCATTTTTTGCTTTCACTTTTCAACAAGTTTGACTATTTATTGTATGATTTATTGGTAAACTTCAAACTTGTATATGTGTTTTATTATTGGTTTGAGGTTTTGTTTTATTATTTTGTAGACCGGTCAATTTGCTTTTAGGAAAACAAATATGTGTTGTTAGATCTGTGAGTTTCTATTTCTAGATCGTTCAATCGTTTGTTACTTTCACTTTTTAGCAAGTTTGACTGTTTATTATATGATTTGTTGGTAAACTTTGAACTTGTATATGTGTTTTATTATTGGTTTGAGGTTTCGTTTTATTATTTTGTAGACTGGTCAATTTGCTTTTATGAAAACAAATATGATTTTTTTAGCTGAAGAATGAGTGTAATTTAATCAGTTATTTAGAATTTAGATGTGAACAGTTATTTAGTGTTTAGATGCGAACAATTATTTTCATGTTTTTAGGTTAATTCTTTTATGTATAATCAGTTATTTACAATTTGGATGCGAAAATTTATTTTGTGTTTTACGAATTTATAATGCAGTTCCAGATTTTATATTATTATTATTATATAATATATATAATATGTTGATGTGTTCATTTTATAGTGTTGTGTAATATAGAGTCATTACCAAATATGTAATTTTAAGTAACATGTCTTGTTCCTTAGGACTTAGTAGTTAGTAAAGGAGAAGACTCTATACAACAACTTATACATGAAATATTTCCTAATTTGGGAAGTCATGGATGGGATGCTTCTTATATGTCAGAAAGAGCTATACTAACACCCACAAATGAGAATGTTCATAAACTAAATGATATAATTATCAATCATTTTTTGGGAGAAGATCATAATTTGTTATCTTTTGATGAGGTTGAAGGAGACACAAACAACTTATACCAACAAGAATATTTAAACTCCATTACTCCTGGTGGTTTACCACCGCATGTTCTAAAAGTAAAAAAAGGTGCACCATTGATGTTGTTGCGAAACATAGACCCGAAAGGTGGCTTATGCAATGGGACCAGATTACTATGTCGTGGGACTTACATGAATTTGTTAGATGTGGAAATCCTAACTGGCCAACATGCTGGACATAGAGCTTTTCTGCCTAGGATTAAACTTAAAACGTCAGACAATGTAGGACTCCCTTTTGTTCTTATCAGAAAGCAATTTCCTGTGCGATTAAGTTTTGCACTCACCATAAATAAGGCACAAGGACAAACCATTCCTAATGTAGGCATTTATCTTCCTAAACATGTCTTTGGACACGGACAACTATATGTTGCTCTATCAAGAGGGGTTTCAAAAGCTACCACGAAAATTCTTATTAAAGAAGGAAAAATTCAAGGGGAAGAGGGTGATTTCACAAAGAATATTGTTTTTAAAGATATTTTATTACATTGACTTAATGCTAATGATGTTACTACATACATCTACATTTATCTGACCGTCATACTTCAGTAACAACCAATGATTATAAGGAACAACTCAACGGTTCTCAACAGTCACACATCTAATGAGATTCACAAGCTCACAATGTCGTGTTTTCTACTCTACATAATAGTCCTTATTTCTTCACCGTTTGTTTCTTAGTTTCAAAGTTACTGTTTCATAATATGTACATTGAGAATACTGTCATTATGACCTTTATCACACATTGTTATTTTCTTCTTTACTTATTCTTACTACTTTTTTGTAATTCAATTACAAATTATGTACACGTTTCATATTTCTATAAAAATTTGCATTACATCAGCCAAATTACATCTTATTTTTCCTATAAAAATATATAAATTTTGAATTCTCCAATATAATTCGAAAGTGTGGCTTCAATATTCAATAACAACACTCTGAACATAAAATATTTCTCAATTTCCTTATATCAAAGGAAATTCATTACTCGATTTATCATGTCTATTACTTTGTGTAATCATTATTACAAAATAAGAATGCAATTGACAAACATTTCATGAAGACCTTATTATATTAGGATTTATTTCAACGATTATGTCTTAATCATACAGTTTACCTATAAAAATAAACGTGAGTTACTAAACTATTTGAATGTTCAATTTTAAAAAAATGTATTCAATTACAACACTCGAATAAACACAATTGTGAAATACTCTTATTTAATATACAAAAGTACTATAATTCATAAATATACATGACAAACTACACGTTACAAACAATAGAAAAGCGGGTTGACAGGCACGGGAGTGCCTGTCAACACGCTAGTCTTTATAAATTATATAGTAGTTTTAGTATAGCTCTACTTTAAGTTCATTCGACGAACATAATAATAGAGACAAAATATTTAAAACTTTAAGGCTGAATGAAACTAGAAATTAATACTTTGTACAACTTTTGGTGTTAATTAAGTTTTACATAATCTAAAAAATTCAAAATTATTCATCAAATGAAAAACTCTATTTTTTTAATAAAATTAGGGCCCATATTTTTTTACCGACACAAAGCTTAGATATATTAAGACTAGACCTTTGTCCAACTCTAGCTTAATGAAAACATTTGAGAAGCCCAACAAGATCACATAATCTACCTTTCTCACAAACCTGCATTCCAAAAAGCTTGAATCATGAGTATCGATATACAAGACAGTCAGTTGTCGCGATCAAAATTTGGTTTGACAAAAATATCCATCATTATGTTTTTAATGAAAACATGGAAAACCATAATAAAAGAAAATGATGACACTGCAATTATAATAAATAATAATAATAATAAATTAGTGGAAACACATGCCCAAAGCCTGCCCTCGTTGGATATTGTTATGATAAAGTATTGCATTATGAATTTTCCATTTCCAGTAATACATATTAGGTTCATCTTAAAATAAAGTCGATAAAATGTGACAAATCACATACACTAAGAACCACATACCCAAAATAGCACCATATTCATCAATTGTTGGTTTTACTTGTTTTTCGAGTTTGGAAATGTAGTATGGTTTGAATACTTAATTTTTATGGAGCTCAAAATTAGTTAATATATCGACTTAGTATAGAATGTCTATCAATATTTGCCTCCGAAGTGCATAATAATTCAACATATTTCACCACGTTCATAATTTATCTTATTATTCAAACATATTTATTTTCTTCTACTCCTTTTGTGGTTATTCTCTATTACTGTGCATATGGACGATAATAATTGAATTTATTTTCTTTGTTTGATATTTTGTGGGAGTTGAGAAGATATAGCAGATGAGGTGGAGGAGGCTTTGGGTTGCCACCAACTTTGCCCCCTTTTATGACTCGCTCGTGTTGGAGGAGGCCTTCTTTTCAGATTCACTACGGGGTTGTAGTGGTTGATTGGAAGATTCTTCTAAAATAACCACAAGGAGCACTAAAAGAGAGGGTTGAATTGTATTTGAAGGTTAAATAAACTTTGAAACCGTTTTAGTAGAAACCATAATTTTTAGAGTAAATACTCATTTCAATCTTTTATGTTTTTTTTTTATTTTACAGTTTGGTTCATCCAAAATTGTAAAACTCAAAATGGTCCCAAAAAATTTTAAATATAGATCAAATTAGTCATCTTTAGCATGTTTTATGACAACTAATGAGGACTAACTTGACCCTAAAATAACGAATTTGACCCATGTTTCAAATTTTTTGGGATCATTTTATATTTTTCAATTTTTGAGAAACCAAACTAATAAGTTCAAAAAACATTAGGGATTGGAATGCATATTTGCTCATAATTCTAATCCAAAGATAGATCATACAATTGACTGACGTGTTTTTCATAACGATTTTGGAGGACTATTTTGTCTTATAAAAATATATTTAAATAAGTTTTGAGAAAATAACTTGTTCATAATACAAAATCAAAATTCCTCATATTAAAAAATAGTTATAAAAAATTTAAGCCAAAAGAACTTTAGAGGTAGAGAATTGAAACACGTTGTTATACTTGTTCACCCAAAATCATAGGTCACATTCGATTTCTTGGCAGCATCAAGAGGTGTTAAAATAGGTTAGGCCAGCTTGCTAAAGCCCAAAAACTTATAGTGTTTGGATATCATTTTAAGTACTTTTTATTGAATCCAGAGTTTTTAACCTGACCGGACTATATTAAAACCAGGCTCGAGCCAGGCTTGCCCAGAGGTTCGAGCTACCAGTTTTTCCTTATTTTCTAATCTATTTTGGGACCTTTGGCTTGGTAATAAGCCTTAGGTAAAAATTATCTTACAAAATAACTTATAATAAAATATATATAATAAATAATGTGTTATAAACTTTTAATAAAAAATAGAGTAATATCTATAACATAAATATTTATACATTATAATAATGTTATAAAGTTAAGTATTATATTATTTTTCATATTTTGTATAATATTATTTTAAGCATAATAACAAAATAGTGTATCAAATCAAATAAGAAAACCTTAAACAATATAGATTTCACTTTTCATTTCTTAATTGTTTATTTAATTAGATTTAACTTCTATAACAAAAACATAATAAAGAAAAGCACTTTTACAATAAAACTAAAAGACGACATAATAATTTATCATAGAGAACTCCATACAACCAAATTTAACATAATAGAGTATCATATATTACGATAGTGATGATATTATGATATATAGAATTCATTCTAAACTTGAGTCTATATTCCCATTACTATAAACCAAGGTGATAATATTATGATAGTAACCTAAAGTGAAGTTACAAATTATGTTGTGTTACAGAGTAAGACTTCAATAGAAATGATAGATTTAGTATAAGTTATGTTAAAAATTATATATGTTGACTTGACATCACGTCTTAACTCAAACACAAGACATTAGATCTATAAGTTTGGTTGCATTGAGCATAACAAGTGTGTTAAAAAAGTTATACATTAATATCAAATGTTATATATATTAAATAGATTAAATATGTTAAAATGTAGATAAATATTTTTTTAATATTATGCGGGTCGGCTTGTCATAATCTGCAACCCACTTAGAGCGGGTTTGGTCTACACTTTGATATGCATAAATTGTATCCGGAGTTTTTAGCCCCGTCCAATTTAGCCCAAACACGATGTGGGCTAGCCCAAACCCGTCCGGGTATCCCATTTTGACACCTCTAGCAACACCAAGACCTCACTATAATCCAACACTAATTACAACAACAAGTATTTTTTACCCATTAATTTCTCCTGGCTCAACAAATCAAATATTGTTTGCACATCTAGCTTCTCTAGACTCAATATTAAATAATGGTTTGTGTTACAAGTTTTTAATATAGATCAAATTAATCATTTTAGCATGTTTTATAAAACTTCATAGGGACTAATTTGACCAACATTTGAAATGTTTGGGGATTATTAACTTTTTAAAAATTTTGAGGAACCAAACTAGTAAAGTAAAAAAACATGAGAAATTAAAATGTGTATTTACTCTTTATATTTCCAAGTCAGTGAATGCACTTTCTTTTTCATTCAAATACTTTGCTTAGCATTAGAGTGTCCTTAGACTTAAATTTTACTATAATATCATATTGTTCATTGCATTATATTATTTTATCTTTAAGCGCTACAATAATAATGTAATAACTCAATAAAAAGACAGGCGATTGCTTACCCTTCCATTAAGCAATCTTTGTTATACAAATTAAAAATCAATTATGCTTATTATATTATATTGAATTAATGTCTAATAATGCTCAACCACACATGAAATCTTTGTTATCTAAATTAAACTTTAATGAGTGATGTTATGTTCTCCTATTATATTTACTGGAAAGTGATATACGTCACTTGTAAAATAATCATTAATAAATAAAGTATCACTTTATGACATATATTACTTTACTTTCTTACATTTCTTGTGGGTATGAGAATCAGTAGGAGAATTTAGTAAGAGAATATATCGTTTTCCTTATTTTATTATCAAAATTGTTGTTTGATTAGTTTATTTATTTGAAAAAACTAATCATATATGTCATAAATTTTTTGAGGAGAACCAATAGTCTAATAAAAGTTTTATTTTAAACAAGCATATGAAACAAGTTACCTTCGATTAGTCAATAACTCATATAATACAAGATTATTTTATCATATATAATTTTAATTAAATTTGCTTATGTATATTTTATTTAAATAAAATATCCTAAGGAATTAGGGGCCAGGAAACACTACAGACCGGTATGAATAACATACTTAAATATAAAAGCTAGTAAATTAAATATGCATTCCTAAAATAGAATTGTACTAGCATATAAATTGTAATCTCAGATAAATATATAGAATTTATAGTGTAAAACATATTGATCACACAATCATCAAAAGATAACAAATATAAAATAGGGTATGAAAACTTACATAAAGCAAAGGACAACCTAAAGTAAAAAAGAAAAATCCAATGATAAGATAAATAAAAAAAGATATGTACTAAATCATACATGCAACCAGAAAAACATGTTTAAACATACATACAATATATGACAGAGATATGTAGAATTTGAGAGAGTAATAAATAAGAGATAGAATGAATGAGTAAATAAGTAAGCAAGCTCAAAAGGTTAAGTAAACTTCTTCAAGGGGAAATCTCATATTTATAGTGGAGAAATGAGATAAATATTCATTTGTAGATGATATTCGTCTGGTCGACCAAATGATCTGTCGGGTTTGGCCTAGACAAGTGAATATTGTTTTTCCATGTTAGGTTGTTTTGGTAGTTCCAAACTCTGTGGGAATTGGAGTTTCGCTCATATTGGCATGTGTCGTTATGTCATTGATCCATTCTATCTCTTGCTGAGAGGTATAGTAGGATGTAGGTAACATGCGGCATATAGTAGGGGTTTGTGTCATGCTGGCAACATAGCAGTAGAGTGTAAGAAGTGGTTTTGTACTATCTTGTCGCCTTTTCTTGGTCGATACTTTTTGGCTCGGGTTGCTTGACTGAGGCATGAGAGTGCCTAGATTATGCTTATCTTGCTCAGAGATTCGTTGATAGTTGTTGCCTTTGTCCGGTCATGACATGTATTCTAGAACCGAGATGGAATAATTGTCATCGCCTATTAGTATAGCCGGTATGTCGCGCATATTGGTAGACTTCAGTGTCTGGTCCAGTGGTTTGAATTTTCGGGTGTATGGCTAGGTGCGGAAAACAGCTTCTCTGTTTATTTTTTGATTATATTGTTTGTATTTGAACTAATCTTCTTGAATACTTGTTCTTCAATTTCGTGCAACGTGGTAAGTTTGCAATGATGACATTTTGTGAGCATGATCAGTCCCTCGTCTTTTCTACTTCTACATTAAATGAGTCATCTTGTTTTTCAAGCGTAATAAATGAGTTGTATTGATCCTTGGGACACCATTGGATTGCACTCAAGTGTTTCTTTTCAATGGTGGGGATGAGTCCAACCCTGACCCCTATTACATATGGTGTTTCAACTTCTACACTACTCGTTGGATCGTTTTGCCTCGGCTTTATTTCGATGGTGATGATAGCTAAAGCGATATGAACTTGTGTGAGTCTCTCCTTATCATTCTTCTATAAATAATGGGAGATACATTATCTACATTCTTTACTTGTGTTCTTTATTTTATTGATTCTCATTTATTGTTGTTCTTTTTAAAGTGTCTCCTCTTTATATTCAAAGTGTAGGTAATTTCTTTTCCTTCATGTCCTTTCCTTCTTTCTTTGTAGTGGGGTAGTTGTTGTAAGGGTTCTCATTTAAGATGGCTTGTGACTTCCCACTTATTGTTGGGGATAGAGAGTTCTTTCTCTTATGTGGATCATCTAGATGTGAATGTCGTTGGAGGGCTTCCTAATCATTTTACGTTGCGTGCTCCAAGGAATGACGAGAGAGATTGCTTTGATTACTGGTTAGAGTGATAAGATTGAAAGTGGAGTGCACCATTGGAGATTGGTCTATGTTTTGATGAAGACAAACATGACGATCAACATGAAGACAAGCTTGAAGATCATTCAACAAACAACATGTCGAGGACTCAAGTGGTGACTTATTAGTCTTAGGTTATAATTATTTATTATCTTTTTAGAAGTCTAAGATGCTTGCCATAGATATTGAGTCTAGGTTAGGTAAACCTAGGTGTGAGTCTCACAAGACTTAATAAAGTAATTAATCCACTAAAATGAGACATCATCTAGAAATATATGATAATTAGGTTCATCCATTTGAATATTAAAGGTATTATATTTGGAAATCATGTATTGCATGAGCATATATCATATAGGTAGTTCACCATACATTAACAAGCTAAATTTACATTGTTTAATGGATTATGAATTCTGTTAATCCATTAACAGACACTGTTTAATCGATTATGAATAATATTAATCGACTAACAGAATCACAGTTTCAATAGAAAACTGAAAAACTGAAAACCTTTATTTTCAACAACCCTTTAATCGATTAAATAGGTACTTAATTGATTAATAGGGACTTTAGACAGTTTTCTATTTAAACTGAAATCTCAGCATATGTGGCATAAGAATCCATACATTTTTACATCATTTTCTCTCGCGTTACTCATTGTCATATCTAGGAGAAAATATTGCATGTTGCATTAGGAGAAAGATTAGATCATGCTACAACTTTAAGTTTCATATTCATATTGCATGTTCTTCGAAAATCCTTCCTGCATCATTCTTGTGTTTCTTGGAAAGAAAAGAGATAATTTTTAATGATTTCATAATTTCAGAAATTTCATACATGTACATTAATATTAGACTAGGAAGTCTTGTGAGTTCTTGCTTAGGTTTTAGTCTTTGATCTTTATTGTAAAATATGAGTATTAAGTACTCATTCATAAATCAAAGCATTGTAATTCAAGGATTAGGAAAATCCTAGCTGCGGTTAGGTAAGGTGTTCTAAATATTTGGAGGTCTTGGGATAAAGAGCGATACCTTGGCTGGGGCCGAATCGCGATAAGAAAGGTTTTATTGGGAGGCATTTTAGGAAAGGTCAAACCAATGGTGATGAAGTTCTTTGGGTTCCAATAAAGGATCGTTTGAGTCTTGTAATTGGAAGCGTGTATGTAACGATACATTGTGTTCTATAGTGAAGAAGAAAATCTCCCAAGATGAGAAGGGGATGCCCGAATGTAGTTTTGCAGTGGACTGCAAAATGAACCAAGATAAAATCCTTGTGCAATCTTTTCTATCCCTTTCTCTTTTACATTTCAAGTTGTAATATTGCATGATATAACATGATAATTTGTATGCTGGTTTTGTGCTATAACTAGTTTAATTCGGTGTAAAAATATCTATTGTATCATTGCTTGATTTCTCATAACCTGTCGTGCATAAGAGTTGTTAAACAAAATTTTCTGCATTCTATTTTTACTGTGTTTAATCGATTATGAACAATGCTTAATCGATTAACTATGCATTTTAAGCAAGTGTGCAAAAACTCAAAAAGTGGAACTTGAGCTCCGCCACACCTATTCAACCCCCTTCTAGGTATATTCTGTCAACTGATACCTAACAATACCAACTACAACCACAAATTTTCAGTACCATTTGACATGTTCTTTCGTCATAATTTAAATTTATTTCACATTAGCTAGCAACTCATCTATTTCCAATGTATTGTCTTTCACAGCTTAATTTTTTCCAATCTTCAATTGGCATAAAAAAAAATTGAATAATCTTTATTTCTCTCCTACAAAACAATCAACATATCACAAAACCATATAAATCTTTCTTTGGGTTCTTCAGATTTTTGGATGTTTACACAGTACTAACATTTCTATAGTGTACATTGGATGTGAATCCATATAAACATTGACCTATTAGCTACACTAGAGCTACAATACATGTTGAGATTAAGGTTGTTATACGTGATCACATCGTCATATCTTTTCATCATGTCTCGGTATGGAGATTAAAATCACTGAATTTAAGTAAAGGTTTCAAGATTCATATTAACGTTTTGGGAGAAAAACTGAGTTAAGGTGGAAGAAGATAACTTAAATAATGTCGTTTTGTGTTTAAGTTTTAAAAAAATGATGTAGTTTTAATAACAATTTTAATTTTTATAATCAAAATGACATCAGTTTTTGTTTAAAAACGGCAAAAATAATAATAGTAATAATGTTATCTAAGTGACGTGTCAAATTTGTCAATAAGGACATAACACGTGTGACCACATTACTACTTAACTACCCACGGAAACAAGTTTGTTAACATTAAGGACAAAAAGATTAACATGGTTCGACGTTGAAAACATTGGGAACTAAAATTGTTATTTAAAATAATTATGGACTAACTTGGTAAGGTCGAAAAATATGATGAACCGAAATAAATATTTACTCTTAATTTGTTTTTTAAATTAATAGAGCAAATGTAACATTGGCGTTATATTGTTCTCTTACACTCTTTATGTTAATATAATGAAAAACATTTTAATTTGTATTATTTAATAATAGTAAAATATTTGTTATTATTTATAAAAGAATACATTTTAAATTTTCATTATTATTATTTATATCAAAACATTTATTATTTATATAAAATCATTTATTATTTATAAAAGATTAATAAACTAAGTCTTGTTTATCTAAAAATTATTATTATTTTAAAAATAAATTAAATATTACTTACTTATATGGTATAAAACTAAAATATTTATTATCATTTATATAGTAAAAAATTATTTAATTAAAATAATTAAAAAGTAATAGAAATAAAAGTGAATATTAATAATTACCTTTGTTTCATGTCAATACACCTTGTGAGTATACTTGAATGGACATCGTAGAAAATGATAAAAAGAGAGAGAGATTACACAAATTTTGAATTATCCCTTTACGATTCGCTTGTGTTTTTTCTCGTGTGTTTCAAAGTCAAGGCTGGGATTTATAGTTGAAAATTTTGAGATAGAGAATATAGTACTTTTAAAAAGAATAATAATAATAGTGATTAACACTCTTAAAATCTTATAAGATTCTTATCATCTATTTAAAACACTTATAATATTTATTCTTTGATATATATAATTATTTATTTAAAACAATGGTAATATTTATTATTGGATAGATTTCATTCACTTTAAAATATCGATAATATATATTCTCCAGTACAACTTATTATTTTTTAAATCATCATTGACATTTTGTAAAATTATTTTTTTGTTCCTTTTCACTTTAATGTAAAAAAAATTAAATAAGTGAAACAAAATTATGTGTTCACAACTACCATTCAATTATTCACCTAACCGATATTGCGTGTCATGACTAACATTGCCCACCAATTAGCCAACATTACCTTTCAGCCAACCATTAGCCAGGAACTAGCCAACATTATGCATCAACTATCCACTAGTGCCAATCATTCCACCTACATTCTGTTTTTACTATGTTTAAACGATTATGAACAATGCTTAATCGATTAAGTGGACATTTTTCAGCAAGTGTGCAAAAACCCAAAAAGCGGAACTTGAGCTCCGCTACACCTATTCAACCCCCCGTCTAGGTGTGTTTTGTCCACTAATACCTAATAAGTGGTATCAGAGCTAGTACGACGTGCTAGCTCAACCGCATACGCATGATCCGAAAGGGACTACATATGGAATCTACTAACCCATTTGGCGGTGATGGTACATCCATTAACCGCCCTCCAGTATTCAGTGGTGATGGTTATGCCCATTGGAAGGTTCGTATGAGAATCTATATCGAGGCAGTTGACACGGACATTTGAGATTCTATTGTCAATGGTCCATACATTCCACTTCATATGGTGGATGGCGAGTCTAAAGAAAAGCCTAAAGGCTTATGGATGGATATTGAGAAAAGAAAGGTCCAACATGACCTTA
>NW_017723132.1:0-2614 GCF_001865875.1 Lupinus angustifolius
ACTTTGGCCTTATCTTATAACGAATTCTTTAGAGTCTCGATGTGCCTTAATGCAAAAGAAATATGGGATACTTTGCAAGTTATCCACGAAGGCAAGAGTGAAGTTAAGTGCGCTAGACTAAATGCGCTTACGCATGAGTACAAGTTATTTCGCATGCTTCCTTATGAATCTATATGTAATATGCAAAAACGTTTTACTCATGTTGTAAATCATTTGGTTGCTCTTGATAAAACTTTTACTAATGGTGATTTGTAACAAAGTTTTGCGGTGTCTTGATAGGAGATGACAACCAAAGGTAACCGCGATAATGGAATCAAAGAACTTAGACAATATTTCCTTAGCTACTCTATTTGGGAAACTCTAAGAACATGAAATGGAGTTAGGGCGCTTGAGACTGAATGAAGAGTCAGACAAGAACGGAATCGCACTCAAGGCTACAAGATTTTAAGAAGATCAAGAAAGTGAGGATTCTTGTTCAGATTCTGATTACGATGAAGACTTGACTCTCCTATTTGAAAAATTCAAGAAGTATCTCAATAATAAAGGAGAGGTAAAGAATCTCAAGAAAGAAACCAAGAATTCGACCAAGAAAAGCAAGATTCCCAAAGTTGCTATCAATTTGGAAAATCAGACCACATGAAGCATCAGTGTCCGAGCTACCTCAAGAAAGTCGAGAACAAGAAGAGCAACTCTCGAATATCCAATTCAAAAGGAGCATACATTGTTTGGGACGACTCCGAGAAAGATTCGACTTCAAGCTCATCTGATGAGGAGGAAAATACAAAGATATGCCTTATGGCACAAATGCATGAGAAGTGCATATCTAGTGATGAAGATGATTCTATTGAGGTGCATTCCTATACTTAATCATGCTCTAATGACTCTCCTCCATATGATGAATTATATGCAGCTTATGTTGAAATGCATGAAGAATTAAAGAAAATTGTTAAAGTAAATATAGATAGAAAAAGAGTTATCTCATTGCATGAAAAGAAAATAATTGAAATGCAAAAGGAATTAGATGAGCTTAAACTTGAAAATGAAACTCTTGATCTTATCTATGCATGTGCCTCATGTGATTGCTCTACTTCTAAATTATGTCAACCCACTATATGTGATACTTGTGAGAATTTAAATGCTGAAAATTCTGTTTTCAAACGAAAACTTTCAAAGCTCACATATAGTCAAGAAAACCTTAACACATTGCTTGTTAATACAAGAAACGTTGGTAACCGGTCTGGAATTGGATATAAACCTGAAGCTAAGAAAAGACCATGTAGAAATCTAGTAGTTCATATGCTAAGAAGTCAAATAATAACATGCCTACTTGTTGCTATTGTGGTACACATGGTCACACATGTACTACATGCTTTATTAGAAAATTTGGCGTGTCAAGTGGCCAATATGTTTGGGTAAAGAAGGGGCAAGATCCCATAGTTACTAACAAGAAGAGACCCAAAATAACTTGGGTACCCGAAAGAGACAAGTGAATTGTGTTTGTAGGTGTGCCAAAGGACATTTGAGCATCAAGAGATAAATCAACAAAAGATGTTCTTGGCACAAGGTTGGTGATTAGATCAAGGTAAGTTTGGCCTATCACCAAAGGGTAAGTAAGTCAAGTCTATTAACAAGGTTACAAAATTAATTCTTGATATTGAGTACACATGAACTAAAAAGTATATGTTATTGTTATACTCAATTCATAACATGTAATATCATAGTAAGTGCTATCAAATGCTTTAAAATGCTTTAACAAGTGGCATCGTGGCATGTACATCTGTATCAAAGCAAAATTTTGTTTGAAAATGCCATGTCTATTGTATGCTTGATACCATGCTAAGTGGATATATGCTAAGTTGCATGTAAATCTCTAAATTATACATATTGTCATTAAATGCATGTATGCTTAATTATTAGTTGGCTCTAGAAAGTTTGTTCAATTGTGGATTAGATAGAGTTTTAGGTTGTATCCCTTAGCATGTCTTAGTAAGCTCAAAATTGTGCTTAAAACTGTCAACTTTCTGTCATTAATTGATTAACCCTCAATATAATCGATTAAATGAGTTCCATTAGCTAAAGCTTTTTGAAATAAATCATTTTAATCGATTAAACTTTTTGTTAATTGATTACTTGGGCTCAATTTTTTTCAGAAATCAATTTTTGTTGTTTTGTGGCTTACCTCTATATTTTTGAGTCAAGCACATTTCATGGTTATGGTTGTACCTTCTTTTCGTATTTTGAAACTATGTTGAACCTTGCTAATTATGTTAAATGGAATTTGTTTTTGCGTGAATATTGAACATGTCTTAATTGTGTATCATAATTGAATGATTGAAATATACTTTAAAATCAAAATATCCAACAAGTGCTAACAAATGGCATACATATATGTTTAATCATTCAATGTCTAATCTGTTTACATAATGGATATGTCACGCAAAATTTGTCAATATTCAGTTTTAGAGTCAGAAATCAGTGCATTTGTTTAAGCTTGTCAAACTGGTTATTGATTATGCTAATAATTAATCAATCAATTACAGTTTTTCAAAATAAATTGCTATATTTCTTATTACTTTTGACTTTGTTAATTAGTTGTTCTTTTTGATAATGTCAA
>NW_017723133.1:0-562 GCF_001865875.1 Lupinus angustifolius
ATAAAGGGGAAAACAATGAGAACAATGAAAGGGGAGCAGCGCACTTTGAATGTCAAATACACAACCTCAACCTGATCTCTCAACATTGATCATATCATCAAGCTTTTCATCAAACAAAGATTTGGTAGATTTGGTGTGGAGCTTGTCATGGAGTTTGTCATCATCAAAAAAGGGGAGATTGAAAGTGAAGTGCGCCATTAGAGATTGATCTATGTTTTGATGAAGACAAACATGAAGACCAACATGAAGACAAGCTTGAAGATCATTCAACAAACAACATGTCGAGGACTCAAGTGGTGACTTATTAGACTTAGGTTATAATTCTTTATTATATTTTTAGAAGTCTAAGATGCTTGCCATAGATATTGAGTCTAGGTTAGGTAAACCTAGGTGTGAGTCTCACAAGACTTAATAAAGTAATTAATCCACTAAAATGAAACATCATCTAGAAATATATAATAATTAGGTTCATGCATTTCAATACATTGATTTTGTGTATTAAATGTATTATATTTGGAAATTGTGTATTGCATGAGCATATATCATATAGGTAGTTCACCAT
>NW_017723134.1:0-35082 GCF_001865875.1 Lupinus angustifolius
TTGTTTAATGAATTATGAATTCTGTTAATCCATTAACAGACACTGTTTAATCGATTATGAATAGTATTAATCGATTAATAGAATCACATTTTCAACAGAAAACTGAAAACCGTTATTTTCTACAATCCATTAATCAAGTAAATGGGTACTTAATCGATTAATTGGGACTTTAGACAGTTTTCTATTTAAACTGAAATCTCAGCATATGTGGCATAAGAATCCATACATTTTTACATCATTTTCTCTGCATATTTTCGAGTTACTCAATGTCATATCTAGGAGAAAATATTGCATGTTACATTAGGAGAAAGATTAGATCATGCTAAGGCTTTAAGTTTCATATTCATGTTGCATGTTCTTTGAAAATCCTTCTTGCATCATTCTTGTGTTTCTTGGAGAGAAAAGAGATAGTTTTTAATGATTACATAATTTCAGAAACCTCATGCATGTACATTCATATTAGACTGGGAAGTATTGTGAGTTCTTGCTTAGGTTTTAGTCTTTGATCTTTATTGTAAAATACGAGTATTAAATGCTCATTCATAACTCAAAGCATTGCAATTCAAGGATTAGGAAAATCCTAGCTGCGGTTAGGTAAGGTGTTCTTTACAAAGATTTGGAGGTCTTGGGATAAAGAACAATACCTTGGTTGGGTCGAATCGCGGTAAGAAAGGTTTTCTTGGGAGGCGATTTTAGGAAAGGTCAAACCAAGGGTGACGAAGTTCTTTGGGTTCTAAGAATGGAGCGTTTGAGTCTTGTAATTAGAAGCGTGTATGTAACTATACATTGTGTTCTATAGCGAAGAAGAAAATCTCCCAAGATCAGAAAGGGGCACGGATGTAGTTTTGCAGTGGACCGCAAAACGAACCAGGATAAAATCCTTGCGCAATATTTTCTATCCCTTTCTCTTTTACATTTCGAATTGTAATATTGCATGATATAATATGATAATTTGTATATTGGTTCTGTGCTATAACTAGTTTAATTTTATGTAAAAATATATGTTATATCATTGCCTGATTTCTCGTAACCATTCGTGCAAGAGAGTTGTTAAACAAGATTTTATGCATTCTGTTTTTACTGTGTTTAATCGATTATGAATAGTGCTTAACGGTAATTGGTAACCGCAACACCTATTCAACCCCCTTCTAGGTGTGTTCTGTCCACTAATACCTAACAAACATAAATTCTCATTTTAACTGTATGAAGTTCTTGGGACTTTGGGCTTCGTCTTCCCCTGGACGACTAGGGAGTTTCGTCCTCTAGCACCTTCGGATGGCCCATTCCCAACTCTATCCGAACGCATGGGTGTCCATTCGAGCTTTTGATATTTTTTATCGAGAACAGAAGGTACCTAATTATCTTAAGCATCATTTTGGATATTATGGGTGACTTGTAGCTCGGATCAGGACGAGGAGCAAGCGGGTCGACACTAGTGGACATGTCTTCAGCCTAGGAGATATAGGATGTTTTTTACCCCATCTGAGTTGTAGCCCATTCGGTGGAAGAGGAGCTTTTACCGCATTCATCTTCGGAAGGACATTACGGACTGGGCGTATTGTCTAACCAAAGATAGGTGTTTTTCGTTCTATTGGTTGTAGGACCATCACTAGGGGAGTTATGACTAGTATTTCTTTGAAGAAAGAAGTTTCAACTCTGCCGATCAGAGGTCATCCTCGAAGATAAATAGGTGGCTTGAGGCGGGTATTCAATTGTCTTGCTCGTCTCTGACCGGGGAAGATGATACCTTTCGTCTCACCATGTGTAGGTTCCTTGTATTGCCTTATTTGTTTTTGGTTGTTTTGTCTTTCTTCTTATGATTTGCTAACTCATGTTTGTGCTTGTTTTAGTGGATATGGTGGAGCATAGGGAGGTTCATAAGGCATTGTGGGGCCCTGCACATAATTGGGCGTCAGAGAGGGGTTGCCTTTTTCTCTGTCCTTTATTTTGGGAAACGTCAGCACAAGAAGACTCTTTCTTCCCATTCATGTCGTGAAGCTTCTGGGTCACCTTCTTCCCGTCAGGACGATCTTCCATGCCCTCTGTTGGCTTCCATAGTTGGCAAGGGCAAATCCCCTCACTTTCCCAAGAGGGTAAATGATGGTTACTCGATTGGCCCTATGGATGGCAATGAAAACTAAACTCATGGGTACCCACCCGAATCCAACCTGAATTTAATGGGTTAAACTCGTTGTCATTGGGTTTGGGTCTGGGTTTTACCCGATGTTAATTTTTAGGTTTGGTACATGTGGTACCCTACCCCGAACCCGACCCAATTAAATGGGTGACAAATTCAAAAAAATTAGTGGAAGGCATAAAGGAAACATTCAAATACTTCAGTATGTTGAAACAAACACAATATACAACTACAAATACATACAAGTAGAAAAAATATAAATAATTAGCATGCTAATAGAAATTTTTCAAATTGAGTGGATGTTTGTGCCACAATCTCTTATATATTGGTTTGTTCACGTCCAAAATAACAAAAATATTATTTGTTTTCCAACTTTATAAGTCATCATTTTTGAGAAAATCAGGAGAGGTTCAACGTTGGGTTCTGCAACTATGGAATTATTTTTTTCTAGTTCCCTGTCGGGTTCGGGTATTCCAAAACCAGATGGTTTCGGGACGAAATTTGTTAATTTTAACTCCACCGAGTTCAGATTCGGGTTTTGGATTTGGATTTAGGGTTCGAGATTGGGTATGTATAAAATTGACTATGATCCGTCTCATTGCCATTACTAGTTGGCCCACACCTTGACCGCTTACTACTCTCGGATGAATATAGGGAGGCCTTCGACCAATTGCCACTTCATGTTCTATTCAAGTTCGTGAAGTCTTGGTTGGTGGATGGTGCTTCAATGATGAGGTACCTGGAGCTGGATGGCATCTTGAGGTCTCGGGTGAATGGGGCCTTGGAAGAGACTTGTCAGCAACTGTAGAGTGAGGCTCTTGTTATTAGGGAGTAGGTGTCTACCATTACTGGTCAATGCGAGGTAGCTCGTTAGGAGCTGGTTGAGATCGTTATCAAGCTTCTTCGTGTTAGGCATGAGTTGGACTCGGTTGTCACCCACGTTAAAGTGTTGGAAGAAGACAACTCTTGGCTCAATAATAATGCTCTTGAGGCTGATCGACGAGCCATCGAGGCAGAAAATGGCTTACTATGTTGTTGGGACGAGGTTTTTGGTTCAAATGGAGGCCTTGATGTTGGATAAGGATTTCCTCTAGGCATTCGTCAGGAGTGTTGCCCTTCATTCCTTCAAAAGTGCCAAGGATCAAATTTGTTTGATTCATTCGGGTGACGACTTGTCTTGGATATCCTTCGGTGGATTCGTGGATGATGGCCGATTATTCTAGCGTCCAAGTTTGCTGCTTATATCAGGGCTTGCTCATCATGGATATGTCTAGTTCCTGCTAGGTGAGTTGACCATTATGGGTCACTCGGAAAGAAAATCAGAATTTGTGCCAATCATTCCTCGATGTAAGTTGAGTTCCTCATCGATAGGGTCAGGATTATGGGGGTAACTTGATTGGTGTGACATTCTGTAATAGTCTATTCTCGGTTGGGGATTGTATGGTTGTATTTGTTCAACTTAACGATAGCTTTGTAGGTCTTGTACGGTTTATACTTATTCATTTTAGTGAAACTGGCAAGACTTGTAATAACTTCGTATGGTTGTGGATTGTAAGGCTTTTAATAACTTCGTCCGATTGTGGTAAGAGTTGGATGGTCGATTTAGGTGGGAGGTCGTTTTGGGTAGACGGGATGGGGCGAGATTCGCCAGCTGACTTGGCCTCGACTGCTTGCTTAGTGGGTCTAGGTGGTCTGAGGCTAGGCTCAGTTTTGGATTGGCAAAGTTCTTGGAGCATCTCAACTTATTGTTGGATGATGTGTTCTTGTCTTTCCATCATTTGGATGAGTTGCTGAGTGGTTGGTTTGGTAGGGTTTGGGTTGATATTGTGAGCTCTACTTGCCTGGTTAGAAGGTTGTATGTGAGATTGGAGGTTTTGGGAAGGTGAGTTGTCGTTTGGAGGCATGTTAATTAGGACAGCTTCAATGTGACTTAGAAGGAATGTAAGCAATAATGTGATTATTTATTTCAAGAAAAGTGCATATAGCCACCATAAAACATTGTCGTTTTCTTTCTAATTACCCCTTAAATTTTATTTGTTTGTGAAATTAATATATGCATAAACATAATGTTAAGTTACTAAATGACCATCAAGAAAATTGCTGACATTAGACTTACAACAATAGCAATAAGTCAATCATTGCAGTTGTGAGTGTTAGTCAGAGTCGATAATCGGAAAAATCGTTATCAAAATAAAATTTGTTTGAGATGAAAACAAGTAAATTTTAAAATTGAAAGGGATATATTAAAATTTTATAATTAAATAGTAATTATATGAGAGTCAAAATTAAAATATATTCCTAAGTGTTAATTCTGTATTATTGAATAATTAGGAAGAGAAAAAATAGTCAAACAGGTTAATACCTTTTTAAGTTTGTATGGACACCTCCAAAAAAAAATTGAATGAGATTCAGAAGAAAAGAGAGAGGAAATAAACCATGATCTCCATTCTTCTGACCCCAACTATGTAAATCTCACCTGAGAAGAAACCCTAGCCTTCCCAATAACACAGAATTAGTACGAAAGAACATTTCTGAGAGAAAAAATTGGAACTTTCTGATCTGTTTTTTTTTATCTTGTTACTTTGATAGCATGCCCATCAAAAGCAAGTGATAAAGCAAGATCTTCAATGACCCATTAACCCAAGCAACCTCAAAATCCAGAATTTAGCCACACCCACTTCTCAAAATCCTTCCTTTTTCACAACACAAGAAGAACAAGCCTTAGTTACACACACCCTATGCTCTAAGGTTCCATTTTCATTCTCACAAGTAGCACTTTTAATGGGTGTTGAGAGGAAATGTTTATTCACCCTTTTCACAGTAGCATTCCTCTCCCTCACATTCCTCTTTCTCTTTTCATTCTCTATCTTCACTTCCCCAAAGCCTTTACCTTCTTTTGTTCATCACGGTTCTCATTACCCTCCTGCATTTGCATACTTCATTACTGGTGGAAATGGAGACAAGAACCAGATCTTCCGGTTGTTGCTCGCGATTTACCATCCGAGGAATCGATACCTGCTTCATCTTGGAATGGATGCCAGTGATGAAGAGAGGCAGGGGCTGGCTGCTGCTGTTATCTCGGTGCCCGTGATTCGGGCTTTCGGGAATGCAGATGTGGTGGGGAATGCTGATTATGTTACTCACTTAGGGTCATCTAATGTTGCTATCACTCTGAGAGCTGCTGCTATTATGATGAAGTTGGATAGTGGTTGGAATTGGTTTGTCACTTTGAGTGCTCGTGATTATCCCCTCATCACCCAGGATGGTAATGTCAATATGGTAATTTCTGTTTTGGTTCATGGATTTGCAATGTGAATTTGATTATTATGTTTTGGTAGTTCAATGCACAGTTAATAGTTTCTTGCATTAACCTTGTGTATCATGTAATAAATTCTCTGTTCTGCATAATGTGTGCTAGGTTCACCTTAAAGAAAGTCTTGTAATAAAAATGCAAAATAATGATGAACCGCATGCGGCGTTCCTGGTAACAATGAATCAGTGTTAAGGTTTTTGTTATCTCTGAAGTGGCATGGTGATCTTTGGAAAGTTTCTATAGTTTTTTAGAAGCTTTCTTTTGGTTTGCTTTTGGATTTTTGGAATGTGATATAAAATGCAAAGTTGATTTCTGTGGAATCGATAGTTATAATCAAGGAGTTTTGTCTAAGAGGCATGTATTCTTGTTTAATTTATACTTGATTAAGGAATAATGGTTTCTTATTGTTGATTTTCTTACTATTTACTCTTTGATATGATTTTTATGACCTTTGTATTAGTAACCGTATTTCTTTTGCAAAAGGTAATTCTTGTTTCCCCATAATTTATTTACTATATGCTTGTATTTTGGGTTTCCAAAATTTGGATGTTAAGTTATGAAATTGATAGGAATAGAAAGGAAAATTAAATAAAAGATGAGCCAATATACTCATTTTAGTAGTAATTATTTTAGATAACATTTGCATCAATGCTGTTAATTAATATATTTGCATATTTGGTAGTAACTCCAGATGAGGGTGAGCCTCAATGCAATAGTAAGGTTCATGCTTAGTGGCCAAGAGGTCACAATTTAAAATCCTGGAAACAGCTTTTGTGCTTGCAGGAGTAAGGTTGCGTACATCTATCCTCCTCAGACTCCACTAGGTGAGAGTCTCATGCACTAGGCCGCCGTTTTTTATTTGGTAGTAACTCCTGATACAAAGAGTGAATGGTAAGGTAATTTTAGTTGATAGTTATTTATTGATAGAAGTTTTAGTTGATAGTTCTGGAAGTAGACTCTCCACTTGTGGAGGTAAAGCTACATACATATACCCTCCCCGGACATCACTAAGTGAGAGCCTCGTACAATGGGTTGCCCTTGTATTTATTGTTAGTCGATAGTTTTTAGTATTAGTATTAGGCTTAGGTGGATGGCAAATGAATAACTTGAATGTTAATGATTGCCAAAATTTCACTATGGAGCAAGTTATGTCTTCCAATTTTGTAGTTTTTCTTATATAGCCACAATGTGATAAATTGAAATAGTGATCTTGTTATACAGATTTAGTAAGACACTGACACTGTTGGTATGGACTTCTAATTGGATGGGTATTCTTAAGCATCCCTATAAACTGGAATCTTAAGTTTGGATGAAGTTTCTAATGATGAACTAGTTAGTAGTCTGATGTCGTGTCAAGAGGGTCTAATGTAGCATGCTCAAGCAAACAAGTCTAAAATAGGTTTTGAGCCAAGCATGAGCTGACAATGTATTTAGAACAAGTTCAAGTATTATATTGAAACACTATCCTTATGATTCTGGTTTAAAAGGAAACAATTACATATGTTAGAGGGTGAGTCTCAGTGCAAAGTAAGATTGTTTGCCTTGTTATTTGGAGGTTATCGGTTTAAATTCCGGAAACAACCTTTTCACTTGCAAGGGTAAAGTTGCGTGCATCTCCCCTCCCCAGATCCCACTAGGTGGGAGCCTCGTGCATTGGCCCCCCTTTATTTTTCTAATAGTGTCCTAAGACCAATGCAAGTGAACTCTCAGATCCTTGCCTACCATTTTCAGTGCAGGTGGATCCTACTTTCTTTATCATTGTGTTGTTTGTAAATAAACTTTAACGTGCACAGATGACAATAAAACAGTGCATCTACTGGTTTTGCTCTATACTATTGCAGTTCCAACTTCCAATTATAGAACATTTACCATCATTGTTTTATTTTATATTATCTTATAGGTGATGAAGTGCTCTATAACTATATTGTTCTAAACTTTATTCACTGAATTGTGCTGTGCTTCTTTTAAAGAGAACTAATTTTCTTACATCTCAAAATGACCTTTGTCTTATTTAGTATTTACGCATATGTATCCAACATGCTAATCTCTTTCATATGTACCAGATTTGTCCCATGTTTTCTCTACTGTTAGGAGGGACCTCAATTTCATTGAACACACCAGTGATCTTGGATGGAAAGAGTAAGGAAAATTACTGCTAATTCTAACTGCTACCTCTGTCACTTTTTTGTTTCATTTAGAACTAGATCAAATATTTATATTTTTTTACTCGTGCAGAAGTGATAGATTCCAGCCTATTGTAGTTGACCCAGGAACATATTTAGCAAGGAGAAGTCAAATTTTTCAAGCTACACAGAAGCGGAAGACACCTGATGCATTCAAACTCTTCACAGGCAAATCTATGGTTTCTTATGCGGTCCATGCTATACATTCTATACCTGTGAGGATTTGTATGTTGAATGCTTTCTTTTCCTTTCCTTGCAGGTTCACAATGGGTCATCTTGAGCCGATCTTTCCTGGAGTTTTGTCTTTTTGGCTGGGATAATCTTCCTCGAAAACTCCTGATGTATTTTACAAATGTTAAGCTATCCCAAGAAGGGTACTTCCACTCGGTCATTTGTAATGCACCAGAATTCAAGAATACAACTGTAAATGGTGATTTGCGGTATATGATCTGGGACAATCCTCCACAGATGGAACCACATGCCCTTAATGTCTCTGTTTATGGCCAGATGGTTGAAAGTGGAGCTGCATTTGCTAGACAGTTTGATGCTGATGACCTTGTTCTGGACATGATTGATAAAAAGATTCTCCAGCGTGGGCGTAATCAAGTTGCCCCAGGGGCATGGTGTTCTGGCCGGAGGAGCTGGTGGGTGGATCCATGCTCCCAATGGGGTGATGTCAATATTCTGAAGCCAGGCTCTCAAGCAAAGAAGCTCGAGGAGTCCGTTTCTGTGCTTCTTGATGACTGGAACTCCCAGACCAATCAGTGCCAGACTTCCAGTGAATAGGCACAAGACTAAAAACATCTACCGAAGCCGTGCAGTGTCTTGCACCACGATTCATGGGCCAGTAAGAGTTGCTGTTTACTGAGAAACGTTCTTTGGTCACCAATGTAATTCCAATTTTGAAAGGGGTTAATGGGTGGAAGGGGCTCCTCTCTAGCAGTCTTTACAAATGAGTGTTCTTATCAGCAGAGTTGGAGGGGAGGGAAATATATTGGAGTTTTTAGACTGTATTGTTTGTAGACTTAATATTTTTTTGGTGGATCGTCCAATACCTTCAATCAATTTGAAGGAATTAACCCTGCTTCTATTTTTATCATGTATGTTTACTTTACCACATGGGACTCTTTTATCTATTAGAGCTGAGTCCATTCTTTTTAAGATATGGTTGTCATATTCCATGTTGTCATTTTTTTCTTTGCATCTCGTATTCCCAACCTGGATGCATTTCAGTCCTAGTCTATAAATGAAATAAAGCTTCTTTAGGCAAAGATTTGGGTTCTCATGAAAATTTCAGTATTTCATGTGAAGAGATAGTCTGCATGGATTTGTTGACATCTCTGTAAGGCTTCACAAAGTTTGTCTTCTGCAAACTCACATGGAATTATTCAAGTCTAGAGGGGAATCAGGTATTGCTAATTGAGTGTGTCCTGCACCTCTTTTTTAGATGAATCTGCGAGTTTGGAAACACGCTGGTTTCTCTTAATCTTCTTCAGTCTTAAGATCCAGTTTTTGTTTTTATAAATAAAATAGGCAAGTTATTTTCAGAGGCATGTAAATCAAGATATGGTCAGACTTATGAAGGATCAACCAATTACCTTCTACTTGCAGCTTCCCCCTAGTTTGCAACGTTTATTCTACTACTATGTTTGTTCCAGCATCTATTCATGCTAAAAATCTTCATAATGCATGATCAATTAAAGTAATCTCAACTTTATGATCTTTCAGCTAAAATATTTTTTTTTTGTACTATTAAAATATTTCTTTACCCTTTTAGGTAAGGAACTAATTCTGAATTCCTTATATTTTATCAAACCTCTTGTCAACTAATCATAATTATTGAATAGAAAGTTGCCTCATGGAGCTGCAACTTCCTAATTATAATCAACAATGCACTCTTTATAGTAACTACAACTTTGCCTTCTACAATAAAAGCATGCATCCAATCCTAATCCTTATGTTACCCCGGATAACCTTTTGTTGGAATAGAGATCCTATCATGAATTGGAGAGACAAATGCTTCAAACTCCTTTTGTTTTCAATGATAAAAAGTGATATTTTTATTATAGTTAAAATAATAAATTTGTCAAAATATATTGTATTTTCTTTTGTTTTTATAACACTTATCTCCCCAGTATTGAAAAAATATCATTTCTCCTTTTGTTGAGAGTTATTTGTGACACATTAAGAGTATGTGGATCACTTGGGTACAATAAATTTGGCAATTGAATATATGATAGATGAGAGAATTATGTGTGAATGAGTCTATTATCTACAAAACAAGCCCTTTCCCCGGATCAGATGGCACCATGTTTGATAATCTTCAATTTGTTACAAATACAGCAAACTAATGGATCATGTTTGATAATCTCCAACTTGTTACAAATACAGGAGATTAATATGAACACATTATTCCCATTTCATTAAATCAAAACGTACTAGTATTATTCTAGTTTACAGCATTATAGCTCACAATCATTTCTGCATGGAAAATTTATTATAGTGGTATATCCTACTTTCTACTTCTACACTCCCCTGTATAGCTAACTAGAACTTCGAATTTCAAAGCAAAACTGTGAAGGTAACACCTAATGGTTCTTGCAAAGAAACTAAGAATCTAAAATAACAACAACAACATCAATTATCCATGTCATGAACTAATGAAAAACAGAAAAGTGATAATGTTGTGCAGGAATATTTATTTCCTCACCAAGCTGAAATTCTTTACCATCTTTGTGTTCCACTGTAACATTCTGAGACGGAGAATCTGGTGCTCCTTTCGCAACAGAAAGAACATCTTGAACGCCATGAACAACAAGCCAATCGCTGAAATACAGTTCAGGAAAAATAACCGCCACACCATTAATCAAAAGCATTTCATTACTCGACTTCGTAACAGAAACCGTGAACCCTCTCTCGTAAGTCCAAATCAACGTTTCATCTTCCAGATTCACCAGATCGCTCCACGCGATCCTGCAAGGAACAATGTGTTGACGAAGGATCGACGAGTAATCGCTCACGTTAAGCGCGTGAGTTGCCATCACTTCATCGATCGGAGCGAAGAGCGTCAGTTTCGGCCGATCTTCGTTACCGAGGAACTGCATGTCGAGAAACGAAGCCATAACAGAAAAACCTCTCGATCTCATAACACTACTCGTTTCTCCGAACGACCACTTCATCTCGTTCTTCCTCGCGGATAAACACGCAGCGAGATCAGCGATTATCTCCGAACTTGATTTCGCGTTTGTTTCCGTTCTTATCACAGATTTCGCAGGAAGCTCGAAATAAGGATCGAAGAAATTGTCTATAGCGAAGATAACGATAGTGCCGTCGTTGTAAACAGGGGAGGGATTGACGGTGACGTTGTTGATAGATAGACGGATGTGGTGACGGTGGCGATGGCGGTGGTCGGTTGTGACGGTGAGGGAGTGTGAGGGGAGGAGAGTGGGGATGGATGCGCCGAATGGAAGGGATGTGAGGGAGTGGAGGGAGAAGGCGTGGGGGAGGAGATGGTAGCGGAGGAGAGAGAGAGGGAGGTGAGGGATTTGGCTGAAGGCGAAGTCGGTTGGGGCGAAGATGGTGAGGGAGTGGGACCTGGATAGGGTTTGAGAAGCAAGCTCGAGGTTGAAGGCCATGGTCTCGAAGCCGGAGGCGGAGAGGATCTCGGCGGCATCGAAGATTGTGGTGGAGGTGAAGGATGAGGTGACGGTGGAGAAAGAGAGTAGAAGAAAGAGAGAGAAAGTTGTGAGTGTGGAAGCCATTGATGGTGATGGTGGTGGTGGCTCTCAGGTTTTGCTAGTGAGTGTGTAATAGGAAAAGAATGCAAATTGGATTGGTTTTTATTTTTGGCGGGAATTGACACGTGGAGATTTCTGGTTTAGTGGAGAGGGAATACGTTACAATTTCCGTTGCAGAAGGTTAGTTAAACGGTTTTAATTTAAATGACTGAAATGCCCCATTGTAGTCTGGTAGATAATGTTCAGAAAATTAAAGAAAAAAATTAAGTAATTTGGGTGTGCAATATATATTAAAAATAGAGTAAAACAAGTGATAGTAGAGTAAATTACACTGTAATTCTCTGAGTTTTAGTGAAAATACATAGAGATAATTTCAAATAATATACAGATCAATGTATCTTCATTATTTTTTGTTACAAAATGCATCAACAGTTCTAAATAGATATTGTTTAAATCACTCTTATACTTTATCGAAACGAATCAAAAATAATAAAGATGTATTGACTCATATTATTTTGACTTGTCTCCACAATATACCATTATTTGGTTAACTTAATTGCATTTATCACATTTTTTATTTAAAAGATTATACTTATTTCTCGTACAGAGGTGGTCAGTATAATGAAAGTATAAAAATTATGGGGTTTGTGTAGATGTAAAAAAGTGATAGGTGGTTTGTATAATTTCGCTAAAACTCATGGAGTGTCAGTGTAATTTACTCTAAAAACAAGTGACAAATCTAGTACTTAGAGTGTGCAATATATATTAAAAATTAAAATAATAAATATCATTAACTATAAAAAAATGAAAATATTGATATCAAAATTATAAAATATATATATATATATATATATATTTTGTAATTAATCTCTATATGATTTCGCATTTTGAAATCGTTGAATGTCAATTTGTTGTCAATGTTGTTAAACACTTCTCGCTATATATAAGTCGTTAGACAGTCATTCATTCATGCACCTTCCATTCAATTATGCAACCAATTTTTTCACAATTTTCATAGTTAAAAAACACTTTCTATAGTTGTAGTGCTAATTTCAAAAGAAGATAAACTAATGTGTAAATAATGTTCTTTCACTTTCAACCAAGTTATCTCGAAGATTATTAATTCATTTCAAACAAGTAAAATTTAACATTGTTATGCATATCAATGGTGGAAGTTTCAAGTGGATTATTGAACATCAAATCAGTTGAACAAAAAAGTTACGTGAATAAAACTTTGCAAATTCAATCAGTTGTATAGTATCAAAAATGGAGAAGAAGTCAGCAAGATTCAAACAAGTCATGCAAATAAACAACATAATATTTGTCTAAGATATTCGACCATGAAGTTCTTTAATTTGCATACCCATGATATTGTAAAATAATTCAACACAATAATGATTATTTGTTTTTCACGATGCATGTCATGTTATTTGCTACAAAAATAAATTTTAGGCTTGTAAAGTTAAAAATAAAGGTGTAATATCTATGCATTGTTTAATTATACACAATCACTATATAATCATCTATTCATTTGTATTACTTTCTTTTGAAGAGTGAATAATGATTAAATATAAATGATGCAATGCCAATATATACAACTTATAAACTTTCAATGTATACAATTTTTCTTTCGGTATAAATAATATAGATATTTTTTTCAAAAAATTCATGGTGTTGATTTGCACACTCTCACAACCAAATAGCACAGTCCCTGCAAGGATGTGATGAAATTAACACACTAATCAATTATTATGTCGTATTATTTTATTTTTACAAATACATAAATTGGAATATAAATAAGTTTATCCTAATATTAGAATATTGTCCACCGAATATTATACTACACTGTTATTAAACAATATCCCAGCTAATTTTTTTGGGACTGATGGGTTTTCTGCTTTGTTCATGAGCACTTATGTCAAACTGAGTAATTAGAGTTTTCAAATGGATTTATATATGGTTTTAAAGCAGTTTGATTTGCTTTGTTGTTCTCACCCTCTCTGGTGAGCAAAAAAACTACCAAATCATGCAGATAGCACCAACCTCAAAATAATTTACATATTTTTATAAATCTGATAATAAAATTTGAATCACTCTATGTATATGCTAAAGCTGTACAGTTGAAATCTTAGTTGCTTTGTTTGATTTGGGGAAATAGTCACACTTGGAAACAGTGCGCGAGAATATTGAAACAACAGTGGTAAAATTGTCATTTTCAACAATACTTTAAAAGCGATCTAGAAAATAAATATTTAACTACACTACTGAAACAAGCACGGTTAAATGTATACTTTTAAATAGGGCAAAATCTCTCACAAACATTATATCAAACATATAACAAATATGTCTAATTTCACCACATTTACTATAAATTTGTCAATATAAATATCATTTTGAAAACTCAATTCATAAATTATTATATGAACTGATCTTCTTTAGTTAAAATCCACTAACCCAGGAGATTTTATGCAATAATGAAAAAGACGAATGTGATGATGAAGTAAAAGACAAATCTATGAATTTCTTCTTTCCCTTAATGAAAGAAATAAGAAGACAAAAATACATAGTTTAAATTCAACTTAATAAGAATCAAATTAAAATTTACATAGAAAATGTGGATGAAAAAATAATAACCAGATGCAAGAATTACATTTAGAAATTACAAGTTTGTTTAATCACCAACATTCCACATAGCTTCAACCATGACATTTCTTATATTATAAAATAAGCAATTAACGTAGATGTAAATGCAAGTAACAAGGGTGAATCAAAGAAAAAATAAATAAGGTAAAATAAGATAATGATTCAGTGCTTGAAAATAGAAACAAAAAACTAATAAGTTGCTTGAATAGAGAAACTAACAGGAGAAGAAGAGCAAGAGAAATAGAATACTGAATAATAAATATATTATTGTGGGTGAGATTTTGTTTTTAAATCTGCAAAGATTCGTGCTCACTAAAACAATCACTTATTGAATATATGATTTTTAACAACACTTATTATAGTGAGTGTTGTTGATATGTCACATTTAACAACACTTATTTAAGCAAACATTTTTAAATAGATTCAAATCAATAACGTTTGCTTAAAAAATATTGTTAAATATCAAAATTCTTTAAAATTATTTAGTTGTCATATTATATTCAACTTTTGATAATGGAATGACAAATAACATGATTTACTTACTAAATATGAGTTTTTGTTGTATCAAATCACATATCTTACTATTCTATTTTAATAATATTGGTTGTTGATTTATAATATTTTTTTAAAGTAATAAACAATTGCATTTTTCGTATATGTATGACCAAGTTGTGTTATATATATGAAAAACTAGCATATGAGTTTCTGTTAACAATTTGAATTATTTTTGTGTAATATTTACTTGAGTTATATCTTTCAAAATAAAATTAAATAATTTCATAAATACATATTACGTAATAACCAAAACAAGTGTTTTTTGAACATATGACTTTTAACATCGCTTATTAAAGTAAGTGTTGTTAAATATGTGACTTTTAACAGCGCCTATTGTAATGAACAATGTTGATAAGTCACCTTTAACAACACTTATTTAAACAAACACTATTAAATAAATTCAAATCAACAGCACTTGCTTAAAAAATGTCGTTGAATATCTTAGGCAAACAAACAACAACACTTTTTGAAGAAAACGATGTTAAAGTTATATCCACCTATCAAATTTAACAGCACTTGTTTAAAAGAACACTATTAATAATATTCCGTATTATATTTAATAACATTGTGTTAAAAAGTGTTGTTAAATGCGAATTATTGTATACTAAAATAGTTATCGGAGCTAGAGATTTGTATATAACTAGACACTTGCCTCCTTGAACAATTTTGGATAGGTACTTGGAAATGGAGTATGATGTTCCACAACCTATCAAAGTGGTTGTCCTGTGAATTTAGAATACCTTTGTCATGTGGGAATGTGAACTTGGTGAGTTGGCATGCACTTGCTTTTGGTGTAAAGGAAGGTTCTTTGGCGTAGCATGTTAACATGTAGCGTCGCCCTTTCCCTTAAATATATGTCGGTTGCCCAAGCTTGACCAATAGTCATATAAGCTAAACTTTGTCTGCTTGGGCTCAATAGATAGTGGCATATACTAGATCTTGTATGCCCAAATCTGGTGGTATAGTTGTTGTCGAATTTGTCAACATACTTGAAACTACTTAGGCTTGTTATGATCAATATCCTCATATATATTGGATCTTGTATGTGTAATAATTGGCCTTTAATCAATCCTAGTATTAGGGTGAACACTTTCACAGCGTTGTTTAAAAAAAAAGCCATTTTTCATAGCTTGAAACAAAAATTGACATAACTAACAATCTCTCTGCAATTCATTCCAAATTATGCTCAACCAGCTAGTAAGGTGTTGATAAGTTTATAAAAATATAAAATAATTTGAATTTGAAGTTTAGTAATCTCATGTATTTAGTTTTTAATTGAAGTTCAGCTTACTTTAGTTTTTATTTTCATTTTTTAATTTAAAATGAAATTCATTTGTTTGTTCCTTTTCCTCAATGAAACTAAACTTTTTAAAAGAATTTAATGAATATAAAAGATAATAATCAACAAACTTATATTTTTATTTAAAAAAATTCTCATGCAACATCGGGGGACCGAAAATTTCAAGAATTACGATGGTTAATATATTTTAATTAATAAATCATTGAGCAAAATATAAAAATAAAGGATAAAATTCATAGAATAATTTTAGATTTCAAATGTTATATAATTGTATTCCCTTGACCAAAACTTAATTCCAGTCTTGCATGGAATGAAACTCTTGTAGAGAGATGTTAGTCCAACTATAATAAAAATAAAAACAGTAAAAAAAACAAAATCCTATCATTAATGTGACTTCAAGAGTTCATCATATCTAAGTTTAATGGGATGACTCTTCTTTGCCAAAAACTGTATTTCTATGTGCAATACTTACGATTGATTAAAAAAATATTTAATTATTAAATTTATAATTTAAATATATTTTTTCAACCAATCATAAATGTGTCATGTAGAGTGATACACTATTTGTTCTAAAGTTTAACATAGATGATTTTGGGACCCACTCTTATGAAGCAGGCTAAAAACATTTGGGCTGGACTTCATAGAACCCATTCGGCCCAACAACACAAACATTTCTTGTCTTTATTATTGCATTTTCCCACTCACTCTCTTCGCTCATTGTTTCGCATTACTGCAATCTACAGAATTCTGATTTCACTGAGGTAACTTACACATAACTTATTCCTTTTCTTCTCTCCCACTCTCTCATTTCTACGATGGCAGTAATGTAATATCTTCTTCAAAAAATATACGCATGTTAGAACTTGTTATTAATTTGAATTCTATGACTATGAAGTATGAACTATATGATGTTACTAATTCCGTTTCGATTACTTGAATTTTTCACCAAGAACAATTATTGTTATTATATACTTCTAATTTTTATTTAGCTTTGAATTTGGTTTGATTCTAGTTTTTGTTTCAATTTTTTACAACTACGCGTTCCTATTCTGTTCACTGCATGCTGCGATTTTGAAATGGTTTGATGTCAGCAATGTTCATTTGTTTGTACATCCTATAAGATCGTTGATGCTAGGTTTTATGTTTGAATCAATGACTTGTTTCGTGAGAAGTTGAATGAGTAGTTGTTTAGGGTGTGATAAAGTTCTTTTAGGTTGTGTTTGGATGGACTAGGGCTAGTGAGTTTTAAATACAAAGCAATTCAATTGCATCAATTTAAATAAAATGATTATGAAATTCCTCAGTTCGGATAATTATTTATGAAACCGTATAATTCCCTTCCAATTGCAAAATCAATGATAGCATGGGATTCATCATAAGGTAAAATTCTCCTAAATCATCATTATCCTTAAACAAGCTCCCTTACAAGCAATGTTCCTAGGGCTCAAAGGACTAACGGAACCAGGTTGCTGAAAGGGACCAAATTTTGGCTTGATCTTATAATCGTAGTCGTTGGAAGCAATATATGGCTGGAAAAGGCCTATTTATGTTATTGCCATGTGATTAGTTGTGTATAGCAAAACATGAACTGGAACGTTAGTTAAAATTAATAACTTCAACTGGTTAGTTAGGTAGTTGTACACGTGCGCAGTTAGAGTAGCCAACTTTTAAGTGACTAATCACTATCAACTGATTAACTGAAGTAATTACTATAGTATGACTTTTCGGTTTATTTTTTACTGTACACGGTAATATATGTCGCCGGAGAAGGCTTTCTGGTTAGCTCATGCAATGTATTCCCAGAACAACTATGAAATTGATGGGAAAGTAAATTAGCACACTGGAATTGCCATACTTTGTGATGCTGATGATGCCTCTGTCAGAGGAGTTTCTGGTCGGCACTATCTTGCTTCACCTGTAATTATTCTTAAGTTTCATTTGTAATATCAAACTTTATAGTAAAATATAGTCTTGGTATGTGATGTCATTTTTCATAAAAAGGGTACTGTAATAACAATTCTCATCAATACTCAGCTGGCTTTTGAATATGTATGTCTATTCATGTATATATTGACATATTACAGAGAACAATGAAAATTCTGTGCATTTGACATTGCAGTTAAATTTTATAAGATCAAATTTCACTCCAGCAATTTGGCTCTCGTAATGGATATAATTTCTCAATTACAAGAACAAGTTAATTTGATGGCACAACTAACTTTTAATACCATTGGGACATTGCAAAGGGATGCTCCTCCTAATCGTCTCTCTCCAAACTACCCTGAACCTCCACCGCATCCTACGGAGGATGGGGCAAACTTTGCAGAACAGGCAAAGCAGATGAGTGCTGCTTTGGTGAAAGCTGCTAAGCAGGTACGTACTGAGTTGTTTTTTATACCTTTGTACACCTAGGATACAACACATCCTGATATAGGATAGACACACATAGATTATATATAAAACAATTATTGATAGAATTAAGGGTGAAAAGTGAAAACTTTGACAACCGTATGGAATTATATCAAATGTGTGTATGTTTTGGAATTTTCAAATTGTCAAACATATGAAATTTTCTATTCTCTCATTTTCAAAATAAATACAGCTACCTCAGATGTGACGGAGTGTCAGTGCTGTGTTTTACACTAATTAGGCTCAGACATGCCACCATTTGTGAAGTGCTGAGAACATAATTGAAAAGTTGGATGGATAGTCTTTTAATGGGAAGAAGGTTTCCCACTTGGTGCATATGTCAGGAAACAAATGATTCACCATTTATTATTTCACAGCTGTATGACGTGGAGTCTTTTATTAAAGAAAGAACATTAATGTTACCTGCTGAAGGAAAGATGTAATTGTTTCCCAGGATAGGTTGGAAACAAGGTTTTGAACCCAGTTGCATGGTTCTTTTGGAGGATTACTGGTAGAATACTGGTTTTGGAGCTTATCGTCGACAATTAATATCAGCATATTAGCCATTAGAGCCTAGCCTATGTAATTTTTGCCTTCTCCTTTTGTTTTTCAATCCTTATTGTGTATCCTGTCATGTCCCCCATCTTTAATATAACAGTGAGGTTTTATTATATCATCCCAAGTGGTCCACTGAATTCTGTTGTTTCTTATGCAGTTTGATGCATTGGTCGAAGCACTTCCAATATCTGAGGGAGACGAAGAAGCACAGGTTAAAAGAATTGCTGAACTGCAGGTAGAGAGCACACAACTCTCCAACTATTTTATTTTATGTGATTCTAGTTCTGGACTCTTCATATGAATCTGCATGTGCGCTGGTACCAAAAACTATTAAAGTTCTTACATTATTTCTGGAATTACTTTCCAGGCTGAAAATGATGTGATAGGACAAGAACTTCAGAAGCAATTGGAAGCTGCAGGTTATCTCCAATCTTCAATTTTTTTGACAGATTTCTGCTTGACTTTTATTTAGAACATATGAAAGTGTAAATTCATGTTAAATAGTAAAAATAGGATTTGCAGAGATCAACAATGAGAAAGATTAGTGTCCTGAGGCATAATCTCGGTATACAACAAACATCATCCATGTGTTCATTTTGAAATAATAAAATGGAAAATGGTTTTTTTTTGTATAGAGCCTCTTCTAGGCTATAGTGATTCTTATGGTAAATAAATAGCATGCACCTATGGTTAGCCTTGTATGTAATTTTCGTTTAAATTAAGCTTCTCAAAGTAACAGGGTATTTTGATGTGATTGAACTTACTGTAAGTGATTTTGAACAATAAACTAGTTTCAGGCCACTTTAGATATTAGGATGTTTTGAGCAATTGCATTGGTTCTTCAATTTGTAAAATGACTGAGAAAGAACTAACATTATCTATGGGTTCTTCTTGATGTCAGAGAAAGAACTAAATCAAGTGCGAGAGTTGTTTAGTCAGGCATCAGATAATTGCTTGAACTTGAAGAAACCCGAATGAAGCTTTCCATTTGTTGCTTGTTACATCCTAGTGCGGTAGATTGACACTTTGGTTTTAGCTAACCCCAACTTCATCTCTTTTCTAGACATGAGTCAGGACTTGCTGCTGGAGGATCTTCCATCAACTCTGTTACATTAATAACTAAATTCATTATATGTTGTAGCTTGGACATGTCATGCGCATGGATTTTCCATAGAATTTGACTGTAAAAGTCATTGCATGCGCAAGTATAGTATTCAACTTTTATATACAACAACCATTATGATCTGGTTGATTCATTTGATTATGATTCGATAAAATTTTATGTTGTTTGTTTGTGTAACACGACCTTTTACATTTTATGCAGACTTAGGACATATTTAGTATAGTTTTGCAATAGTTTTGCAACAAAGAACAACGAAGCTGATTGGTTATTATATAGTTGAGGCCTTGAATGTTTTTCCAAGTGTAAGCAATGCCCTTCTCTATTGTTGGTGTGTCAACTATTGAAGTTTATTTGCTTTAATATGATAACATGGTCGATTATTGGTGATGCATCATGGGAAAACCTTTGGACGATGAAAGCTATACTCTTTTGTTTTTTGATGGGTTGTAGGCTCAAACTTAACTTCTCTAAAAGTAACATGTTTAATATCAATGTTTAACCACTGTTTGTAGAAGAGAAAATACAACTTTTGCAAGGTGATGTTGTTAGCTTGAGGTTTGTGTATTTAGGGTACCTATTGATGATAACTTCAGAAAGTTTAGTTGTTGTACTCAATTTATTAATTTATTATTGGCTCATAAAAAGAAAAAACTACTCCCTCATATAGGAATTATTGAATGGTTTTATCTGTATCTATACTACTTAATAAAGTCAAACTCAATATAACCACCCCATCATGGTATAATTAGTAGGGGTGACAATACGGGCCGGACCGGCCCAACCTGACCTGCCTTTGGCCCGCCAAAATATGGGCTAGTCCGACATGACTCTTATTGCTAAAAGGACTCAAAATGTCAACCCAACCCATATTTGACAGGGCTGGCAGGTTGGCGGCCGACTCGTTTTATTTCTTAATAAATATGCATTTTTAATTTACTCAATCACAATTTGAAAAATAAATAACCATCACGCCTCATAAATGTTTTTTAAAACAAAAAATCACAAACCAAAGTCCACAATCTCACAATAATATATCATCTTAGTTTAAAACTTGTAAGTTTTAAACAATAAACCAACATAATCTTAAACTTTTAGACTCATAGTTCACAATAAAACTTCGAACTCCTAAGTTTTAAACATTAGATGTTCTATTAGAAGAAGATGTCTCAACTTTTCTATTATTATCATCATCAATGTCTTTCAAATCTTCTTCTTCTTCATCATCTATATTATATACATGATTAAATTAATATATGCTTATAAAAATAATTTTTTACTATTGACTCACAAGCTTTCATTGTCCGTGTCTTATGATTATTCATTCATCCCAATTAGAACATTGCAAACACCATATTAATTCAGTAATAAATAGTGTAAAAACTAAACAAAATGAATATTTGAAATTACTATGAATAAGGAGTCTTCTGATTTCAACCATGGTTTTGTAAAGAAAAATTCTAATGACTAAGTATATTTGGTATTTTGCTATTCTATATTTGCCTATGTCAATTATCTTGATATTATCTTTACAAAGCTATAATATTCTCGGTGCGTTTGAACATTGCAAACACTAAAATAAACATTCACTTAATAAAACTAATAACACGAGTATTCCAGCTAGAAGATTAAATAAAAGAATGAAATGAACTTTGGATATCAATTCATCATATCAATTTTCATGTCCTAACATATACACTGTCATACATAATTCAAGAATATGTTTAACAAAAATGCATATAAATAACATTTTTATAATTACTAATTAAAGTATAATTAGTTGTTATGTAATTCTTCATTACAGTTTTAACATATTCTATATCTTTAACCAATAACATAACAATATTGGAAAACTATGAGTTAATTCACTATGTAATTCTTCCTTTTTTATTATTGCTGGCCCGTCGGGCCAGCCCGGCCCAACCTTCCATGACCCGTCTAAAAAATGGACTTCCAAACTGGGTTGAATATGGGTTTTTGGGCTAACATCCCCAACCCAGCCTGTTAAAAATGCTAATCAAAACGGGCTGACCTGTCGGGCCAAGCCCATATTGTCATCCCTAATAATTAGTGGTTCCATATTTGGCCCTTACTATCTTGTAATTTATACGAAAAAAACATATAATCTTATGTGTATCCAATATATAATTTGTAGTATCCTATTTTTGTTCCTATATTTTCTATCAAAAGACATCATTTGTCATGCATAAACAAATATAATTTGTCATAGCAATTATCATTTGTCTATCATCTATATTAAATAATCAAAGGTATTTAATAGTAATATATTACTATTAAATAATATTACTAATAAATTAACACATATCTATACTACTTAATAAAACAAAAACATAATATAACCATCTTACAATGATGTAGTTTGTAGTTCTCTATTCTATTCTCACTATCTTCTAATTTCTACCAAAAAAATTATTGTATCTTCTTTTTAACAATTCCTATATCCAAAAACTTGTATTGTTTTTATTTTTCATCTTCTGAGATTTTGGGATATTGTTCAATATTTAACCACATTGATTTTGTTTTTAAAGTAGAATCCATATTACCTTGGTAAAGTATCAGTTTTTTTCCATTTTTTTGCTAAGATATACACACAAATTTGAACTAATATATGAATTGAAGGCAAAAAATAACATATGATTTGAACAAAGGTGAAATAACATATTAAAAAATAAAAGTAATTTTCCCCGTTCTAAAGAACTTTCCAAATATGATTTGATGGTTGGATATTTGAAGATGATACATGTTCAATTTTGAAAAGTGACTTTTTCATGAATTGATTGTTATTTAAAAAATAATTAAAAACATATAGAGTAACATACTAAACATGGCTACCAATCATTCTCAAACTCATATCTGACGATGTTTGAGTGGCTTGAGGGCAAAAAAATATGTTTCAATTTTTTTAGATTGTCGGCAAAAAAAATATATGATTTGAATAATTTTGAAAAATGTAATATGTATACATTAATTAACAATGTAAAGATTTATACATCTGTGTATCATGTATTTGTATTACTTTTATTTAAAAGTTAATGATAACTAAAAACGAATAATGAATAATACAATGACACTGTAGAAATATCTTACGCTATCGGTACAAATATATATACTTATCTATTTTGAATTAATATTATCCCATATCACATATATTTCATATATTTATTCATAGATTAGTTCAAAACTGCACGTAATAGTTCAGTTATTAAGTTATTAGTTCAAATATATGGTTTTTGAGCAATAGCAGGAGTAAAAAAACTGAACACATAATATTTTGCATAAGTAACTGTTCAAATATATGTAATTCAATTATCCATATTTTATCATTTATGACAGTTCAAATACACATAATCATACAAATATGGAACACATAATATTGCAAAGTTAATAGTTCAAATATTTCACACACAATAGTTTAAAAAATACATATAACAGTTTTGGAAGTGTTTAAGCAATAAAAAAACTGTCATGCTGTATGTCATGCCAATGTTCAAGGGCAGTTACAAAACACATACCACATCTTCTTTAGTTTTGTTGTAATTGTCCAACTTATAAATTACTAAATAGTGCATCATGTTTTGTTTCTCACTATTACCATTTTTTTTCCACTACATACAATTTTCCCTTTCCATTTTTATTCTCTATCCTCATTCTCTTCCAACTTTAAGGTATCTCTCCCATGTTTTCTTTTTCTTCTTCTCTTCTACAATAATCTATTAGTGAGAATAAACAATGATTACAATTCATAATGGTAATACAATTTATTCCATGAATGAATGCAATAAATAAGTAATCACCATTCTCTTTCATTTTTTCTATTTTATTATGTTTTACATTAATAAAATTATGTTGTTACATGGGTTAATTGTAAAGATGTATTGTTGAGCGAGGAAATAGAGTTGTTGGAATAACACTCCCTTGATCTGAAGAGAAGGTTGCTTCAATCATGATGGGTGACGCATTGACGCTCCCATTTGGAATTGTAACCAAGTGGTATAACAAAAAAAATACTGAATTGGTTGTTTTGTTGTTCTTTTCATGGGGTCACTTGAAAAACTCACAAGCCTATAATATATATATATATATATATATGATAGATGGATATACAAAATTAAATTTATACATGGATATAAAATAGGCTATAGATTAGTTGTTGAATAAATGAAGGAAGAATTACCAAACTAGTATGATATGTATCAACGAAGAAATTCTTCTAGGTATATAATTGTTGTTACCGTAGCTTGCAACAATTCTAAATCACATGAAATAATTGTTACTAGCTGAGTCACGACCAGGTCACTCTCTTTAAGACGGTTCGTGGCACTGCCAAAAATATGCAAGTAGACTATTAACCACGTCGTCCCAGGATAAAACATCACATATATCTGTTATCGAATTCTTAATGCACTATAAGAACCGATCTCGAATACACCCGCCATAATATGACTACCAATGTCAATTCTCGAAATTCCTACAATATGACTAACAGTGTCAATTCTCGAAATTCCTACAATATGGCTAACAGTGTCAATTCTCGAAATACCCACAATATGACTACTTGTGTCAATTCTTTTCCCTCAATAATGACTACTAGTATCATTTCTCGAAATGTCCACAATGTGACTACTTGTGCCAATTCTTTTCCCTCAATACTGATTATCAGTGTCAGTTCTCGAAATTCCCACAATATGGCTACCTGTGCCATTTCTTAGTGCCACAGAAAGAAAGGGGAAGAAGTTTGCCGGAAATGCATCGGTGAAAAATATGAGGGAGAAATAAAAAGTTGAATGAAAGTGCATTCAACTTGAGGCAAGTTATAATGAGGGGAGAAGACATCTATTGATAACATGAGATTTTTTCCATGTTCATCATCTCTCCAATGTGGACTTGAAACTTGTTTTTTTTCAAAACTTTTTTATGTGGGACTTAGAGTTTTTTAGATTTCACACCCAAAAATTCTCACTTATGGTTTTCAACAAACTATGTTCCAACAATCCCCCACTTGAAATTAAAAAACGATTTTCGAGAATATTTGCGGTCAGATTGTGCATAAACAAATGTGTCATGCGACTTGAACCTTTGCATAGTGAATAAGATCCATATTTTACTAGAGTGACTCGTAGTCTTGAACTCTATCTTCGATATCAAACCACACATAACCTTTTCAAAGGTGTATTCTGTAAAGCCCGTGCGTTAAAGGTCATGCACATCTATCCCAATATAGTGAACACTCTAGAAATTTATGCCCCAAAATTTCATAGGAAGCGGTCCCCACTTCCACATTCACGTAGGTGAGTCTATCAAGAGTACTCCTGTAGCTTAGGTACTCCACTCCAATGGAGTATAGATCTCATTAATATTTTTAACTCATCCTTACATATGTCGTAGGAATCATGTTTCTCATAATTTTATAGCATGTTCATTCTCATATCACTTCACAACTTGTTATTACCCATTAAACCTATTTCTTGGGATCTCCAGTCAGTTAGGTCGGGTTACCATAGGAGCAATAGTCTCATACTCTTAAAAGTATTGTAGACTTTCTCTCTAACTAGTCCTTTCGTCAAAGGATCTGCTAAGTTATTCTCGGGACCATATCTGTTGTCCCACTTTGTGTATCATTCCATGTACCACCAATTCTGATTGGTTGAAAAAAATTATTTAAGTTAAAATTATAATTATTAAATATTTTTCTGACCAATCACATCTTCTGGCACATGGAGTGGCACAAAGCTGTGGGACAGCAGATGTGCTCTCGTTATTCTCAGTATGTACATGATCCATTGTAACAACTTATGTAGAGAGTAACTCTCTAATGGTGTTGTGCTTACGACAAATTTGTCGTTTCTTACCATTATAAAAGTGATTCTCAATTTTTGTAATAGTCGCGATACTATCACAATGGATCAACACAAGTAGATCATTTTTCCCTTAAGAGAATCTCTACAAGAAAACTTCTTAGCTAACTTGTTTCTTCATTAGCTGTTGCTAATGTTATCATCTCAACTTCCATAGTGGATTGAGCTAACATAGTCTGTTTCTTTTTAGAATCAAGATAGTTCATCTCATCATTATGGCTTCTTGCCACAAATCAATATCCAAAGAAGTCAAAACTTCTTGGAGAGTGGATGTATTATCCTCCAATATATAGACCATATAATCATGTTTATACTCTCTTTCATTTTCTATCATTATCTCTAATCACAAGTATGTGACTAGTTGATGTGCCCCCACTATTCCTCAATTTAAAAAGGAATTTCTCTTTCATTGAAATCAACATAATTTAGACTCAATGATCATTTTTACGTTAAGGTCATATAACCTGCACGCCTTGCTATTTACAACATACCAACGAATACACATTCATAGGCTTTGTGAGTTTAACTCTCTAAAGGCATATCATCAGAAATCATTTCATAAGCAATTTTATGTATCTCATAGGACTGAGACTTTACTGATTTATTATCAGTCATTTGACACTTGAGGTAGAAGTAACATCATATATACTTTTTTATCTTAATTTCCCCGATATCATATTTCTTTATTTCTCAAGTGCATACCAAATTAATTTGGTAGACATATATGGGTTGTTGTAATTATAGAGATCCTCTAACAACTCATTCAGAATGAAATTCATAAAAGTAATCATTTCATTCCAAAGAGCTATATTAATAGCTAGTTTATCCTTCTTTTTTCAACTTTCTGCAGCAGCATTAGGACATTGATTTTCAAAACATGTGCAACTTTTCTCATAGTGAGGAAAAATTTCATCTTATGTTGCTAACGTTTGAAATTTGTCCCATCAAATCGAAATGGTTTGTTCAAGTCATAGTTGTTTGGTCTAGTAATATTATCTACGAATGCTATTGTAGTAGAAACGTCTTAAAATTGTTGTTACCGTAGCTTGCAACAATTCTAAATGGCGCGAAATAATTGTTACTAGCTGAGTCACGACTAGGTCGCTCTCTTTAAGACGTTTCGTGGCACTGCAAAAAAATGGGCAATCAGTGAGAACCAATTCTCGAAATACTCACAATATGACTACTTGTGCCAATTCTTTTCTCTCAATACTGACTCCTAGTGTCAGTTCTCGAAATGCCCACAATATGGCTACTTGTGCCAATTCTTTTCCCTCAATACTGACTACCAATGTCAGTTCTCGAAATTCCACAATAAGACTACTTGCGCCATTTCTTAGTGTCACGAAAAGAAAGAGGGAGAAGTTTGCCGGAAATGCATCGACGAAAAATATGAGGGAGAAAAAAAAGTTGATGATAGCACATTCAACTTGAGGTAAGTTATAATTAGGGGAGAAGACCTCTATTTATAAAATGAATTTTTTTTCATGTTCCTCATCTCTCCAATATGAGACTTGAGACCTATTTTTTTTCAAAATTTTCTATGTGGGACTTGTGAGTTTTTTAGATTTCACACTAAAAGTTCTTTCTTATGATTTTCAAACAACCATGTTCCAACATTAATTAAGTCATATTGCATTTTGTATACTCTTTTATTTTTGTTAATGATTTTGTATGTTATGAAGTAGTATATATATTGTTATTACAGATTGTCAAAACAAGAAGAAGGAATAACTGTCATGATTATGTAATTATGTATGTAAACCTAATTATTTATGTGGTGTTCAAGTAATTCCCTCAATTTCCTTTGAAAATGGAAAACTCCAGAAGTTATGATAGGTGACAATAACATGAAAAGTAAGAATGATAGAAGGTTGAAGAATTATAAAAAGAAACATAAATTCACATTGAGAAGTATTCAATACTTATTGGCATGCATTATGTTTTATTCAATAATTATGGAATTTCTAATCAAGTCTATTGTTGTCAGCATAAACTATCTGTTCTGCAGATGTTTATTGGAAATCACCAATAATTTACATAGTTTTGAATAAATGCTCTTTTTCAATCCCACTTTAGAACATTTTGTACGTACTGAACCTCCTGTCAATAGGCAATGCACAAATCATTGATGTTGAGTTTATTTAGTTTTGATATGGTGAAAGTTTATTATAGATAATTTAAAGTTTTCACATACTATGTAACACGATTAATTACCCACAAAATTTTAGGTTAGACAGAATTCATGATTCAAATGGGTTAGATTAACGAATTCAGTTTTTATACCTTTATCTAAATTTACACCCCAATATTCAATATTAATTAATATAGAAGTGTTAAAAAATAAGTATGTATGGCTTATAATTTAAGAGTGCTAAATGATATAGTTAGTTTTGTAAAGAGTATAATAGGCAAATAGAAAATATTTTATGAATAGATATTTTATATTTCCCCTTTATCTATTAGTATATTTTCCTTTTATTTGTTAGTATATTAGTATATAATATATAAGTATACATAATTTTATGATTATGATGCATTTTGCATAGTATTTTACTATGGTTATTGGTTTTGTCAAAAAAGTTATTACATTCTCACATTGTTATTTGTCCATGCATTTTTTGCACTTGCTTTATAATCATTGAATTTTTCAAAGGAAAAGTCTTTTAATGGGTGGATGTAGAATATAAAGATGTAAAAAGTATTGATATTAAAATTTAAGTAGCATGTTGACAGAGACTCTTGTGTTTGTCAACCCATTTATCTATCGTTTGAAATGTAATTGTTTATTTAAATAATTGAATAATTTATAGTTAGTTTTATAGATAAAGTGTATAATTGGAACGGAATTATTCAAATAAACTTATCATGAAACGAAATATTTGTCAAATGCATTCTTATTTTTTTAGTAATAATTGCACAAAGTAGTAAATATTATAACACAATTAATGATTTTTCTTTAGTATGATGAAATTAAGAAGAAAAAATTATATTTATAGAGCATTGTTATTGAATATTGAAGTCGTGAGAACACACTTAAGAGATAAATATCATTACAAAATATTTTTTGTTTCGTAAGTAAAGAGAAAAATGTTATGGTTACAAAATTAAGAAGAAGACACAATTAAAAAAATAATATGGGACATATAATAGAGATATGGACATTAGATTATATGATCTTTTTGTAGAAAAAGAAAATAGGCAAGGGCAAAATAGGGAATTATAAATTACACCATGGTGGATGGTTACACCATGTTTTGGCTTTATAATAACTAGTGTGAAGTGTCTGCTGGCGAATATTGTGTGATACTACATATTCAATTTTTATATATTTCATTTTTTTGAATTAAAATATATTTGTTGTGTTCGGTGTACTTTATATTATATTTTTGTGTTTATGATAATGTTTAATTTAAGGTAAGATATGTGGTTAATTAATGTATTGGTGGTAGTTGATTAGGATTATATAGTTTTTTTGTAAAAATTAAATAATGTTAACGGCAATATAGGAAATGAAAATTACACAGTTATTTCAAGTTTTGGTTTTATATATAGTTAGTATAGATATATGAGACACATTCTTTTGTTAAAGAAAATAATATTGGGACATGTTTTGGCTTTATAAATTTAATATTGAAATATCATATTCTTTTGTGAAAGTGAGTTATTTTTTTGATAAAGGAATATGTTAAACATGAAATGTTAGGAATAAATTTACATGTCAATATAATGCATACTTTTTCTTAATTAGAAGTATCTATTCTAAGAAAACAGTGGTCAAATATTTCGGATTTAAAACTTTACTGATTTGAACAGTGTGGACGACTGTGGAATGGGTTGAGTAAATTAAACTCCCTTGGGAATGAAGTTTAGCATGTGGAAGTGAAAGGTATAAGCAGTCATCTTATCCATACTTTCATTCATATTTTTTTTATGTAATTGACTTGAAGTTTATTACATATTCAAAAATGTATTTATGATTTTTCATGCACAATATCATCTTTTTATTTAATTGTGTTGAAGAATGAAACATGGTTCAAGAGGTTGAGTAGTTCATGTGTTTACATTATATATATGTGTGGTTTTTCATGCATAACTTTTGTCATAGTAGCCATCAATATTTGTTTTATGTTCTGAAATGTTTTTTGTTAAATAGATTCATACATGTATATTATACATTACAAATAATAAAAAAATGTGTTGACAGACGGAAGTACTTGTAAACATGCTAGTACCAGTAAATTTAATCACATCTAATCACTGAAAATATATTAACAAGCTACGATTATAAGTTTATTTAAATCAATTATTTAAATGAATTTGAAACCGCTAGATTCAAACCATGCAAACATTTCTACATTTCTACATCCCTCACTTTCTTGTACTTTTCCTAGTAGTATCAGAAGTTAAGTACAACTCGTCATACAACTACATGTGGTATTAAACTATTTGCTATGGCATCACTCTTCTCACCATTTATACTAAATGTTGACCAAATTATATCCATACCCTTTAGAGTTTTCTTTTTGTGTCAAATCTAATCAAGAAATTCCATATTGTTTGTTCATGATAATAGACAGTTAACATAAGGGTGAGAATGGACTGTGAAGGTTGTGCAAGAAAAGTTGCAAATGCAGTAAAAAACTTGGAAGGTTCATGCAAAACTCTCTTGATTATATCTTTCTACTATGTGTTGGATAGAAACCTGTTCAGTACACCCTGAAACCATGGTGATCAACTAATCATGCATAACTATACCATACAAGCATTTATATTACAAGTATATAACACCTAATAACTTTGGAGTGAGACTCCTCTCCATTATTAATGGAGAGGAGAGTACTGTGTAAAAGTAAAAAAAAAGTAACACACGTTGACATTTATATCTTTTTTATTTAAAATGATATTACACTTTTACCCTTTAAATGCAAAGGAAAAAGTTATTTGTCTCTTCATTACATGAGAGAAGTCTTACTCATAACTTTCATGCATGTACATTTAAAAAATAGAATCAATAATTAAAACAAAAGTTGTAATCTAGTTGTTCTTTAGTGTGGTGTTGAGTAGTTGGGTCGGGCAATCGCTGGGCTTAGTGTAGTACTGAGTGGTTGGGCCAAGTAGTAACTGGGCAAAATGTCTTCTCGAAGTGTTGGATCTAAGCTTGGACTCGTCAATGAAGATACAAGAAAATGTGCTCTAACGATTAAGTTAATATACCAATGAAGTGAGAGGTAGAGAGTAAAAAACAATTACAAGAGTTCAAGATATCATAATAGAGATTACTTCCTTATGGGGTGAGTCCCCTATTTATAATGGAGAGATACATGAAATACTTCTTAGCAGATGTTGCTTGCATGACAATCTTACATTGGCGGCACGGTATGTGGTTGGCAACTGTTGGCATGGCAACCTTGTATTGGTAGCGTGATAGGTGGTTGGCAACTATTGACGTGACAATCCTGCATTGACAACGCATATGTTGGGAACAACCGGACAAGCACACAATCAAATAGTAAAAGAGAATAGAGATAAGAGAATAACGCAATGAATTTGGTAACGAGGTTCGACCAATTATGCATACGTCCCCAAGAGCGTTGAGAGGTTACTACTATGTATTAGAGAATAAGGATTCGTGTTTAGCTATTGTTCTCCTTGTTACATTAGGTGTACAAAATATAAATATATAGCCCCTCTACCACAATCCATTTACATCAGCCCAAGTTCATAACTTGTATTGTTGATATCTAGAGAATATGAGTCATTGCACAACAATCTCCACCTTGACGAATATTAGGGGTGAGCATGGGCCGGTGTGGGACGGGTAAAGGTTTGTCCTTACCCGACCCTAAATATTGGTCGAGTCACTTTTTTGAACCCGAACCCAACCCTAGACCTGAAGCTAACCCGACCCTAAATAGCAACCAGATCAGTCTTTAAACCCGACCCTAGACCCGATTAAATATAATGCATACTCATTTTAGATAAAGACTTTTCAATATTATTTATTATTATGAATATGTAGTTTGATATATAAAATGATATATGTATATATATATATATATTATTAATCATGTATATATTATGGAAACATTAAAGAATAAATGATACTTTCGACAAAAAAGTATGATTACTCTATATACATTTGAGTAGAAACACATACAAATATGATGAGCGACTGACCCTGGGACGGGACAGGCCGGGTCATGTTTGGTCCCTACCCGACCCTAAATATTGACTGGGTCTATTTTTTGAACCCAGACCCGACCCTAGACCCGACCCTATTCGGACCCGATCATGATCGGGCTATGCCGGGTGAGCAAGTAGGGCCGTGTCCTGCTCACCCCTAGCGAATATCATCAATATCCATCTTCCGCCATTGGATTGGAGGTGCTCCATAATCTAACATTAGTGAATGTTCATCAAGAATCTTCCTAGCAGCCCCTAAGTCTTTCATGTCAAACTCATGACCTAGCATGACTTTCTGCTCATTGATATCACTCAAATGATTAGCAGCAATCAACATATCATCAATATAAAGTAGCATAAAAATAAAAGAACCATAAAAAATGTTTCTCACATAAACACAACAATCATACTCACATCACTTGTAACCAAGCTTCAGTATATAAGTGTCAAACCGCTTGTATCACTGTATGGCAGACTGCTTCAACTCATATAGAAACTTCTCCAACTTGCAAACCAAGTGACTATGTCCAGCTGCACTAAACCCTTTTGGTTGTGTTATGTAAATTTTCTCCTCTAATTCACCATGGAGAAATGCAATCTTCACATCCATTTGTTCTAAGTGCATATCCTGACTGACTACCAAGGCAAGCACTGCCCTGAGAGAAGTGTGTCTCACCATTGGGGAGAAAATCTCATTATAGTCGATCTCCTTCTATTGTGAATACCCTTTTCTACAAGACGAGCCTTGAAATTTTCCTCTTCTTTTTCTGATACTATTGGCTTCCTCTTGTACACCCACTTGAACCCGACTGCACGCTTGTCTGGGGGCAATTGTAACGCCCCGAAAATCATTTCATATTTAATATATTTAATCTCTTAGAAAAATGGGTATATTTTTATTTCCTTTATTTTTCTTTTATGTAACCTATAACTTACAAATCGTTTTCACTTTTATCTTATTCCATTTTCAAGACGTCACATTTTCAAAACTTGCGGAAATAAAATTCTTAATGCATTGAAGATAATTAAATGAACACAATTCTTTTCTGAATACTTCTCATTCATAAAATTCTTGAATAAATACAGAATTGTTTACAGGGCGAAATCTAATCATCGCCACAAATAAAAAAACTGAAAATACAAAGAAAATAATGTTGGGGCATTGGCATTACAAAAAGAACCTCACGTAGGTTCCTAACAACAAAACAAAAGAGAAACCTCCTAGACCGGAGGTGCCCTGGAGGCCTCGCTAGGGTCTTCTTCCACCTCCGATTCAGAAGAGATCTCCATGACCTCAACTAAATCTTCTATGCAGATCAGCTCTACACAGTTGCCATTGTCTTCTTCCTCCTCCACTTCATCCGCTCCCAAATCCATCGAGGGGTCCGGGGTGTATCCCTTTGGCATGACCCCGTCTATCTCTCTTGGCGTTGATCGTGATGATGAGAATCATGTTTGGGGCCAGGTCCTAACAAGTTTTGGTACGCCTCGAGCTTCAGCCGGTACAGAAAGTCCAGCGGTTGTAGGTCTTCGGTAGGGCAAAGTGAATGATGCCTCCCGAACTGCATAGTAAGGTGGAAGATGCAGATCTGAGCCATTGCTTACCCAATCCAGCTCCAAGTCGCAAGGTACTGTGTAAGTGTGTCGGTTACCCTCAACACTCCATGTCCCATCCTAGGACATAGTGAAGCGATAACCTCGGATCATTGTTGATGGATCCATATGAACATGCGTACAAATATACCATAAGAAAAGAGAGGGAGTAAAACATCTATGAAAAACTTGTCATCGACATCGTGAAATTATACAGAATATTACACCAAGACAACACACGAGTACAGATATATCATGTGATCATACAAGCATATAATAACGATGAATGAAGTATAAAACTCGAGAATTTAGAATCAATATAAGAATATCATGTATGCAATGCGATGCATGAGTCTACCACCCTTACTCCTTTATCCTCCTAATAACTATTCAGAAATAACCAAGAGTACAGTTCCCATAACAAGCCGACTTGATCACACCAAAATTATTCCTCGCAAGGATATATGATCGATCTGTGCCAATGGAACTGTCCATTTCAGGACGGTTTCGTATCAAACACTTTCTGGGCATCCCTCTCATCGATCCTGATTTCAAAGGGGGTTGTTAGAGATCGTCTAGTTTGCGCTGTGAGCACTGTCCGATCCAACAGAATACCTCATCTAGGAATACATGGGACTCGTCTCACCTAGATTCTACCTCAAGACTTTGCGGATGAATCACCACCATCAATGCCGTCCCTCTCAACATATTGGGGCTCATTCGTCTCCCGTACATTTCCTCTCCACTACTTCATTTTTGACCATGGATATGCACCCTAACCGAAATTAGCAAATTATGTCTTTTAATCCATATTTTCTAGCGATCTACCCATCCTAAGACATCTCCCATCGTGAATGCTTCTAGTGGGTCTTGAACTTAACATATAAACAAAAATAGAATAATTTTGGCACCACTACGAACAATCGCTGAATTATCCTGGACAACTCTCAAGTCAAGCAGACGATCTCGCTGCATGGGCACAACATAATACTTCTCAGCACCACTGCGAAGCATCACTGAATTATCCTGGATGACTCCTCTAGCCAAGCCTCTTACAGTCAAACGATCTTGCTACGTGGGAATAATATCACACCCTCGGGCCTTGCCTTTAACAAAGCAATTCCTTACTTTTATTACTTTCAAGAATTTTATATAGTTATTTACCTTTACAACTTCTTGATGGAAAACATGCCATTAGGCTCTCGTATATATGAGAGTTATTGTTCAGACGATTTAAAAAGAAGTCGTGTATGTATGGAGCCCTCTCGCTCAAGCGAGAGCTGTCTCACTAAAGCGAGGGCACATCCATTTTTGAGGCATTTGTGGCTTAAGCGAGATCTGTCACGCTTAAGCGAGAAAACAATCAGTTCTCTTGGTGCCTATTTTAGCTCAAGTGAGAGCTGTCTCGCCCCGAGCTAAAACACTCGTTTTCTCTAGACACTTCTCGCTCAAGCGAGAGCTGTCTCGCTCAA
>NW_017723135.1:0-907 GCF_001865875.1 Lupinus angustifolius
CAGACAATTGATTAAGTACAAGCTTTCTTAATACCCAAGACAACTCCAAACTTGTGAGGGAGATTGGAGGTCCTAATGCATATTCGGACACCACTGTGTCACGATGTTTTCTCCCTCACTTGAGTGTGTCGGGTCGCTAGGTTTTCTGTTTACAAGTGAGCTTACTTGATCCGATCTCCTCTCGAATTCTTTATTACGCCAAAATAAGGTTAATTAGTTAACTGATGATAATTATTATACTTACGAGATAACTTTTTACGTGAAGATAAAACTTTCCATTTAAAATGAATTTAATTGTTTTCGTCCATCCGATTCAAGGTTGAATATCCTTGAATCATCCTTTGTCATTGAAAGTCTTACAAACAAATAACACTTTTTAAAGTAAAATTTTCAATAAAACTTATACCGGAATTATGTCGTAATCCATGGATATACACCAGGCTAATTCCCAGGAAAAAGAGGTGGGTCGTGAAGACACCCTTAAATATCAAGTCTTTCCTTGGACAGAACCTTTCTAGACATGTATTCCCACTTCATTACATTTTTCCGATAGTTCATAAATCTTATTTTTTTTGTGAGTAAAACATTTTCACTAAAACTAACCTTTTAAAATAAGATCATTAAGCTAGACTTATCATTTTTAAAGTAAGTCAATTTAAACAAAATCAATACTTTTTAAGTAAATCTTACCATTTTAAAGTAAGTTCACTTAACTAAGATTCAACATTTTTAAATCATTTTACCATCTAAGACTTCATAACACTTTAAGTTTATAAAGTCAAGACTTTTAGGTAAATCTCATTATTTCAAGGATACTACTAAAACAAATTTTCATGAACATCTTAACACCTCCTAATTTTTTAGGAAAAAACCTCAAGAGTTAGTAAGTGTTAATTTCATAGTCATG
>NW_017723136.1:0-2709 GCF_001865875.1 Lupinus angustifolius
TCAACAACAACTCATCAACATCATAAACTTTCAAGAATAAAATACAAACTTTTTCCTAAACACATTAAAGGTTCATTTGATGTTAAAATTATCACATTTAAACATATTCAAATACTAATAATAATTTCTAATGTTTCCAAACAAATAACTCATCTAACCTTGTCCAAAGATATAGTTTTTCCATCTAAGAATAATGAAGAAATTTAAAGATTTACAAAAGTCAAAAACTACATAAAGGTTCATATGATTTTATTATCATCCCTTTAGTTATTCCTTCATAAAATACTTAAAGAGAAAATAAAAGCTCATAACTTTCTATGAAGTATGAGAAGAAGAAGAAGAAAAAAAAAATAAAAGACTACCTTAATTTGTATAGGGAATTTAGTGTAAAAATGAGTGAATGGGGTGAAGTATTTATAGGAGAGCCTCACTCTCATCAAATCAGAAAATTTAATGCAAAGTAAGTAGATTTAGACTAACATAGGTGATGTATCTAATGATGGTGGCATGAGAGGATTGTTGAGTGATTTAGGGGCTTTTGGAAGCTTTTGTATTACTTGTGTAACAAGGAAGAGGCTCATGAAATGATGACTTCCAACTTTATTGATATGATATAATTTCCCGATAAATGTCATGTCCGAACATTTTCGGATAGTTTTTTCCGGAAATATACAATCTCCCGATTTAGGACATTTGCCCGAAACGTCGAAACTTGAATTTCGAGGTGAAAAATATCTAGAGATGATTTACGGACAAACTTAGTGTCTATTTTGACTAAAATTAATATTTCAAAGCCAACATTGAAATCGGAAATTGATTCCGAGTTACGAAGCTCAAAAACTGGACGAAAACTCGATAAAACGGCCCAAAATCGTCTCGAAAACTTTTATTCTCCAAAAATCTTGAAAAAATAGGGTAAGAAATAAAATCATAATACAAGAATAAAACTCAACTTAGGTTTAGCCTAAAACATTACTGATTAATTTCTATAATTAATCCATTAATACTAATTACTTAAATAAAAGTGCTCTGAAAAACACAGTTTACAGCAATGGGACAAGCTCCCAAGTTTGGTTCTCGTGTAATGAATCCATCTCCTCCATCATAGCACCTATTCATTGTTCTTTCTTCTGATTATTTATAGTCTCTTGAAAGCTACATGGATCTCCTAAAATGATATGAAGAGCAACTGAAGCCATATCCTCGAAGTCATATCTCGCTAGGGGTTTGATAGGACCTATATCCCCGTCTCTAACAAGTAGATACTCCTGCACACCTGAACTCTCTGTCTGAGAGTCATCATGTTCTTAAGGTGAACTAGTACATGATTTCTTGCCTTTATTCACCTGAACCATTTCATTTCTCACTGGAATCATATTTGATCCCAAAGTCTCTCCATTTGGTCTGAGCACTTATGTTAAAACTGGCTGTTTCAGCATGAAATCTTCATCAAACACTACATCTCTCCTCAACACCACTTTTCTGGAAATTGGATACCAGAACTTCAACATTTTCACACCTTTGGTATATCTAATGAAGATACACCTCTTTGACTTGGGATCAAGTTTAGACCCTTCATCATTATGTACATGTACATAAGCAGGACAACTAAATATGTGTAACATATTATAATTGGTTAGGTTACCTGTCTATACTTCTTCTACAATTTTACCATCCAGTGAAGCTCGTGTTGATCTATTAAAGACAAAGCATGTCATACTAAGTGCCTCTACCCAAAATCCTTTGGAAAGTTGAGCATTTAATCTTATAAATTTGGCCCTCTCTGTAAAAGTTCTATTCATCATCTCTGCAACACCATTTTGTTGAGGAGTATTCTTTACTGAAAAATGCCTCTAAATGCCATATTCCTCATATAATTTCTGAAACTGTGAGTCTTTATGTAACACCGCAAATTTTACGAGTTTGAATTATAAGATTTTACTAATATTTTCATTAATTATATATTCGAAAATGAATTTCTGGGAATTTTCTGTAAAGAATTAGACGAAACTCTAGTTGAGTTTTATTCTTGATATTTAATTTCCGATTTTGTGGTAAATTTTGGTAATTTTCTGAGACAGTCGGTTCTGGACAACTGTCGGGGCCGAAATCCAACTGGTACGGCTCAAAACGTGTCGTTTTGAGTTCCGTAACTCGGAATTGAATTCCGATCGCGCCGTTGGATTTGTAATTTAATTTTGAGTCAATATAGACCCTAAATACATCCATACCTATTTTCTAATATTTTTCACTCGGAATGCCGAAATCCGAAATTCTAATCGGATATTAGGATCGGGCGATTTATAATACCCGATCGAGTATTGGCCGATCATACTCGGGCATGTTTATTGCGCGTGTCCGCAAGGTGATCATTACACATTGGGATGAGAGATTTGACTTCCATAAAGCAAATCTCCCATCACTTTCACCATATCTCATGAGCTCATCATTAGCCACCCTATGAGATTTGTCCTTATTGCCTAGGGAAAATCTGATTTCCCTCTCTCCTTAAACCCTCACACTCCACACTTCACTCACTCACTTTGGCATTTTCAAAGAGAAGGTAACTCTCTCCATTTTTCTCTCATTTTTCTCAAGTCTTCTTCCATCTTCAATCCTTGATCTCTCAACATTCAACCAATGGATGTTGATGAGATTTAAGTATGTTGTTCATGAGTATGTCAAGAACATATTCAACCGTTGAAATTT
>NW_017723137.1:0-3259 GCF_001865875.1 Lupinus angustifolius
ATATGATTGTTGATGAAATGTGTTGAATATTGTATATGAATGTTGTTGGAAAATTTTTTGAGTGCAGGTGGTTGAAAAACCATGTTTAAATGTGTCTTGGTTGTTGAAAATGGCAAAAATTAGCATTCTGTCCAAATCCCAGTAGTTTGGGCGAACCAGGAGTCGCCGGGGCGAACAAGGGCGACCAGGGCGCCGCCGGGGGAGCAAAAACCCGATTGGGCGAAAAAAAAAAAGTTTCCAAGATTTCGCCTGGGCGACCGAGTCGTCGCCGGGGCGCGCCCGGACGATCGAAAGTCCGCCCGGGCGAGCAAAAACTCGACTTGCCGAAAAAAAAAAGTTTCCAGGATTTCGCCTGGTCGACCGAGGGGTCGCCGGGGCGAGCCTGGGCGACCGAAAGTCTGCCCGGGCGAGCAAAAACTCGACTCGCCGAAAAAAAAAAAGTTTCCAGGATTTCGCCTGGGCGACCGAAAGTCCGCCCGGGCGAGCAAAAACTCGACTCGCCGAAAAAAAAGAAAAAAAAAGTTTCCAGGATTTCGCTTGGGCGACCGAAAGTCCGCCCGGGCGAGCAAAAACTCGACTTGCCGAAAAAAAAAAGTTTCCAGGATTTCGCCTGGTCGACCGAGGGGTCGCCGGGGCGAGCCTGGGCGACCGAAAGTCTGCCCGGGCGAGCAAAAACTCGACTCGCCGAAAAAAAAAAAGTTTCCAGGATTTCGCCTGGGCGACCGAAAGTCCGCCCGGGCGAGCAAAAACTCGACTCGCCGAAAAAAAAGAAAAAAAAAGTTTCCAGGATTTCGCTTGGGCGACCGAAAGTCCGCCCGGGCGAGCAAAAACTCGACTTGCCGAAAAAAAAAAGTTTCCAGGATTTCGCCTGGTCGACCGAGGGGTCGCCGGGGCGAGCCTGGGCGACCGAAAGTCTGCCCGGGCGAGCAAAAACTCGACTCGCCGAAAAAAAAAAAGTTTCCAGGATTTCGCCTGGGCGACCGAAAGTCCGCCCGGGCGAGCAAAAACTCGACTCGCCGAAAAAAAAGAAAAAAAAAGTTTCCAGGATTTCGCTTGGGCGACCGAAAGTCCGCCCGGGCGAGCAAAAACTCGACTTGCCGAAAAAAAAAAGTTTCCAGGATTTCGCCTGGTCGACCGAGGGGTCGCCGGGGCGAGCCTGGGCGACCGAAAGTCTGCCCGGGCGAGCAAAAACTCGACTCGCCGAAAAAAAAAAAGTTTCCAGGATTTCGCCTGGGCGACCGAAAGTCCGCCCGGGCGAGCAAAAACTCGACTCGCCGAAAAAAAAGAAAAAAAAAGTTTCCAGGATTTCGCTTGGGCGACCGAAAGTCCGCCCGGGCGAGCAAAAACTCGACTTGCCGAAAAAAAAAAGTTTCCAGGATTTCGCCTGGTCGACCGAGGGGTCGCCGGGGCGAGCCTGGGCGACCGAAAGTCTGCCCGGGCGAGCAAAAACTCGACTCGCCGAAAAAAAAAAAGTTTCCAGGATTTCGCCTGGGCGACCGAAAGTCCGCCCGGGCGAGCAAAAACTCGACTCGCCGAAAAAAAAGAAAAAAAAAGTTTCCAGGATTTCGCTTGGGCGACCGAAAGTCCGCCCGGGCGAGCAAAAACTCGACTTGCCGAAAAAAAAAAGTTTCCAGGATTTCGCCTGGTCGACCGAGGGGTCGCCGGGGCGAGCCTGGGCGACCGAAAGTCTGCCCGGGCGAGCAAAAACTGTATTTCTACGTTTATGTTTGTGAGATGGTTATGAGTAGAATATTGATTATATGATTTGATATATTGGTAATGTTGGAATAATTGGTAAGTTATGTATCATTCATGATGTTGATGATAACTGATGAATTATATGTTTAAATATTTTTTTTTGTCTGAGTGTGATATTCTGAGTAAGTCCACGCCGTCAATGAATTTACGTTCATTAGATGTCTTACTCTCTCTATTTCTCTTCTTTTCTATTGCTTGCTTTTCGGACGTGTGCTCGTCAGGTAGACAGCTTTGCTCAGATTTGGAGCTACCGTCTATGATGTTCCAGGAGGGAGCATGAGGAATTGAGGAAGAGGCAGTACCCTAGCTTTGGAGTTAGCCACTAGGAGTTGTTTATCATTTAATGACTTTGGCGATGATTAATATTTCCGCCCTTTCTTTTGGATTTGGTATGTGTTAGTGGCGATGTAGTTTCCGCCTTTGTTGATTTATTTTGTATGAACTAAAGATGACTTAACCGTTTATATGAATTGTGTTATTCAGGAAATTGTGAATCAGGTTAAGTTATCATTCGATAACGATAAGTTGATTTTCCGCATTTGAGTTACTTAAAGTGATGTCCCGGAAAAGGAAGTTTTTGAAAGGAAACAATTTTATAGAACCCCATTTCCAAAAAAAAAAAATTTTACCCATTTTTCCGCAATGTTTTTGAGAAGTATTTTTCGGGGCGTTACACTTTATACTTCATACTATTGTTTGACCTCATGTATTTGATTTTCCTTCCAATCTGGTTCTCTACCTTTGTCTTCCAAACCTTGAACTTGACAAATACTTCTAACTTATGCTTTAGAAAATATGTTCATGCAACACCGTGTTTTTCACAACACGTTTAATTAAGTAATTAGTTGTTAATGAATTAATTATAGAAATTAATCAGTAATGTTTTAGGCTAAACCCCAGTTGAGTTTTAGTGTTGTATTATAATATTATTTCTTTCCCTATTTTTTCAGGATTTTTGGAGAATAAAAGTTTCCGAAACGATTTCGGGTCGTTTTATCGAGTTTTCGCCCAACCTTTGAGTTCCTTAACTCGAAATCGAATTACGATATCACCATTTGCTTCAAAATATTATTTCTAGTCAAAATAGACACCAAGATTTTCCGTAACTCATTTCTAGATATTTTTCACCTCGAAATTCAAGTTTCGACGTTTCAGGCAAAACACCTAAATCAGTAGATCGTATATTTCAGGACGAAGTTACTGGGTAATACTCGGGCACGACTTCAATTGTGAAATCACATTGCATCAAGCAAGTTGGAGTATTAATCACATCATGGGTCAATGACTTGTCAAACAAGCAAAGGCAAAGCTTCATAATCCCCTAAATCACTCACCAAATCTCCTCACTCCACCACCATTAGACACATCACCTAAGCTAGCCTAAAGCTAGATTGCCTCTCATTAATTTTCAGATTTGAGAGAGGGTGAGGTTCGCCTATAAATACCTCACCCCATCCTCTCATTTTTACACTAATTCTCCTAAAGAAAGTTAAGATATTCT
>NW_017723138.1:0-759 GCF_001865875.1 Lupinus angustifolius
TATCTTAGTATGTTATTCATGGAGTTGAGTTTATGTTTCTTTTCTTTAAATATTTAGTAACTCATGACTCTAAGTCATGACTAAAGGAGGTGATAATGAATTCATATGAATCTTTGTGTAGTTTTTGACTTATGTAAAACTTAAAATTTCTTCCTTGTTCTTGGATGGAAAAACTATATCTTTGGACAAGGTTAGATGAGTTTATTTGCTTTAGAAATATTGGAAATTATTGTTAGTATTTGAATGTGTTTAAAGGTGATGATTTGAACATCAAAGGAACCTATATTGTGTTTAAGAAAATTTTATGTCTATTCTTAAAAGTTCAAAATGTTTATGAGTTTTTGTTGAAAAACTTTCATTTTTAAAAGGTATTATGTGTAAAAAGTTGTTTAGCATATGATATTCTTTGATTTCCACGTTAAAGTAACAATTTGGGATAAAAGATGATTTATTAAAGTCTTGACTTCATAAACTTAAAGTGTTATGAAGTTTTGGATAGTAAAGTAGTAAAAGTGCTAACTTATGATTTATAGTTCATGACTATGAAATCAACACCTATTAACCCTTGAGGTTATCCTAAAATTTGGAGGTGTTGAGATGATCATGAAATTAGTTGTGTTTTCTTTAGTAACATACTTTAAATGAGGATATTGACCTAAAAAGTTATGACTTTATAAACCTAAAGTGTTATGAAGTCTTAGATAGAAAAATGATTTAAAAGTGTTGATCTTGGTTAAGTTAGCTTACTTTAAAGTGGTA
>NW_017723139.1:0-8534 GCF_001865875.1 Lupinus angustifolius
GTTATCATTACCGGAAAAATGTAATGAAGTAGAAATACGTGTCTAAAATGTTTTTGTCTAAGGAAAGACTTGGTATTTAAGTGTGTCTTTATGACCCACCTCTCTTTCCTGGGAACTAACCTGGCGTATATCCACATATTATGACATAATTCCGTTATAATTTTTTTTAAATTTTACTTTAGAAAGTGTCGTTGGATGAAAGCGATTAAGTTCATTTTAGATCGGAAGTGTTATTTTCCCATAAAATGTTATTTCGTAAGAATAATAATTATCAAAGTGACCTAATTAGCGTTATTTTGATTTTGGCATGATGAAGAGTTCGAGAAGAGACCCCACGAATTAGGCTCACCTGGAATCGAGGAAACAATCTGCACGACACACTCAGGTGAAGGAGAAAACATCTTGATATAGTGGTGTATGAATATGCTTCAAGACCTCTAAACTCCCTCACAAGTTTGGAGTTGTCTAGGGTATTAAGAAAGCTCGTACTTAATCAATTGTCTATTTTGTTTGAATTAAGTACAACAATATTTCTTATGTCGAATTATGTTAGGTTATGTTTATATATGAAGTTATCATGATTATTCATGTTTAATATTGCTCGAATAATTGGTCTACGAATTATATGTATGAGATATTTGTTAACTCCAAGGCTTAAAAACGTGTGTTATAAATGAGAAAACATTTCATTGAGAAAAGAAATTTAACTAAGTTTCACGCTTTTCTCGTCTGAGCGAGAAGTATCCAGAGAAAATGGGTTTTCTCGCTAGGGTGAGACAGCTCTCGCCTGAGCTAAAATATGCACAAAGAAAACTGGTTGTTTTCTTGCGTAAGCGAGATAGCTCTCGCTTAAGCCACATGTGCCTTATAAAAATGGTGATTCCCTCACTTGAGTAAGACAGCTCTCGTTTGAGCGAGAGGGCTCCATACAGACAAGACTTCTTAAGTCATCTGAACGATAACTCTCTCATATGCTAGAGTCTAATGGCATTTTTGCCATCAAGAATTCATTCACTTCCAATCCTATTCAATAAAACCTAAAACACCTTTATTTTAGATAATGTTCTTTTAATAAGTATATGTTGTAAAGATGAATAATTATATGAAATTCTTGGAAATGATACAAAGAAGAGTTGCCATATTTCAAGTGATGTATGTAAAGAATTGCATGGTTAAGGATGAGGCCCTCAAGTGCTATGTTATGCCCACACAGCGAGATCGTCTGAACATAAGAGGCTTGACTTGAGAGCCGTCCAGGGTGATTCAGTGATGGTTCGTAGTGGTGCTAAGAAGTATTATATGCCCATGCAACGAGATCGTCTTACCGTAAGAGGCTTGGCTCGAGAGCCGTCCAGGGTGATTCAGCGATGGTTTGTAGTGGTGTTGAGGTTTATTCTCTGTGGTTTAAATGTTAAGATCGGGTTCCACTAGAAGCATTCCCGATGGGAGATGTCTTAGGATGGGCAGATCGTTATAAAAGATGGATTAAAAGATTTAATTTGCTAACTTCGGTTAGTGTGCATATTCATTGTGAATAATGAAGTAGTGGAGAGGAAATTTACGAGAGACGAACGAGCCCCGAGATGTTGAGAGAGATGGCAATGGTGGTGATTCATCAACAAAGTCTTGAGGGAGTGTCTAGGTGAGACGAGTCCCGTGTATTCCTGGATGAGGTATTTTGTTGGATAGGATAGTGCTCACAGCGCAAAGTAGACGATCTCTGACAACCCCTCTTTGCAATCAAGATCGATGAGAGGGATGCCCAGAAAGAGTTTGATGTGACACCATCCTAAAATGGACAGTTCCGTGGGAACAGATCGATCATATATATATATATATATGTATATATATATCTATATATATATATGTATATATATCTATATATATCTTTGTGAGGAATAAGTTTTGGTGCGATCAAATCGGCTTGTTATGGGACATGTGCTCTCGGTTATTTCTGAATAGTTATTGGGAGGATAATGGTGTAAGGATGATGGTCATATGCATAGCATGCATACATGGTATTTATTGATATGGATTTTAAAATCATAAGTTTTATACTACATTCATAATTAATACATGCGTGTATGATCATGTGATATATTTGTACTTGTTCTTTGTTTTGGTGTGATATTCTGTGTAATTCCACGACATCAATGGTAAGTTTTTCATTAGATGTTTTACTCCTTCTCTTTCTTTCTGGTGTACTCGTATACATCCATTTTTAGATGGACATATAGACGATGATCAGGGGCTACCGCTTTACCATATCCCAGGAGGGGTATGGAGTGTTGAAGGAAACAGATACACCTACACTTGTCTCTATGACCTAGAATTGGATCTCGTATGTGATGGCTCTGTGTTGCATCTCCCGACATATTACGCAGTTTGGGAAGCATCATTCACCCTACCAGAGCGAAGGTTGTTAGGACCTAGCCCCAACCGAGATTCTCATGTACTGACTCAACACCAAGAGGGACGGAAGGAGCAGACATGGCTACTTCATGGGGTCCTAGGGGTACACCCGAGACCCTTCAATGGATTGGGAAGCATATGAGGTGGTGGAGGACGAGCATGATGATTGTGTAGAGTTAATTTGCATAGAGGATTTAGTGGAGGCTATAGAGATCTTTTCAGACTCAAAGATCGAGGAAGACCCAAGTGAGGTTTCTAGTGCACCACCGGTCTAGGAACTCCTTTCTTTCTTTTGATAGGGAACATGTGTAGGGTACTTTTGTAATGTCAACGCCCCGACATTATTTTATTTTTAATTGTAATTTTAGTCTTTGTTAGGGGCGAAGAATAGACTTCGCCTTGTATTTTGTAAACCATGATGTACGTATTACAAATTCAAGAATTAATTAATGAGAAATATTCAGAAAAGAATTATGTTTCGTTCAATTACATTTTAAGTATTAAGAAATTATTTCCGCAAAGGTTTGAAAATGTGACGTCTTGAAAGAGAATAGACAAAATGGAAAAAATGATTTGTAAATAATATGTTACATAAAAGAAAAAAGAAATTACCCATTTTTCCAAGAGATTAAATATAGTAATCATGAAATGATTTTTGGGGCATTACAGTCCAGACCTTGCGAGAAAGTCATCAACGAAGGTAACAAAATACCTAGAACCTCCTATGGATGCTTCCCGAGTGGGTCCCACACATCAATATGGACATAGTCTAGAATGACACGAGTCCTATGTTGGTCAGCTTTGAAACTAACTTGTATCTAGCTTGCATTTGCTAACTCCCCTCAACGGTCATATTTTTCATAGTTCTGTTCAGCCACACACACTAATATGACCCAAACGCATGTGCCATAATTTTGTAGAATCATGGTCTGAATCTATTGAAATCTCATCAACCACTCCTACAACTCCACCTAAAATTGTTCTCCCTGCCAGCTTGTATATGTTCCCAACAGTCCTCTTACCTTTCTTCATAGTCAAAGCATATTTTCATACTCGAAGAATATCATTGTTCCCATAAGCTCTATTGCTAAATCCTTTAGCTTGCAATGTCTCCAAAGAAATCAAATTCTTCTTCAAATATGGTATGTACCTAACCTCACATAACGTCTTCGCTACACCATCATCCATCACAATTATGAATTCTCCCATGCCAATAATTCCACATGCTTTATTATTTATGAGATACACGAAACCAAAATTGTCTACCCTATATATGGTGAACCATTCTCTATTTGGCTTCATGTGGTGGGAACAACTAGTGTCAAGTATTCAGTCATTTGCATCATGATTTGATGATACAGATAGTAGATCACTTTCAATGTTGTAACCATAGTCATCTTTCTGTATAATATTTGTAGATGTAGATACTCCATCTTCCCCACTGGCTTGCAAGGGCTCCATTCATTGGGACAATCCTTTTTGTAATACCCAGTTTTTTTTCGCTTAAAATACTCTATAGGTATTATGCCCCTGGAATTTTATCTTTACCCTTTGGAAGGACCTCCTCTGCCTTGTCTCCTCCCACGTGTTTGGCTAACCATCATCTTGAGACCCTGCTCATACATTCAATCTTATTTGAGTATGGGACAAAAGTGCATATGTGATCTCATCCATTTTGATTGAGTCTTTCTCATACCTCAATGTTGTCATCAAGTATTCGTAGGAATTTGGCAAAAAACACTATAATATTATTGTTTTGTCCTCATTATCAACCTTCACATCAAGTTTCTGCAAGTCATTGATCACTTGATTAAAAGTGTTGAGATGTTGTTGCAAATCAACACCTTGTTTCTTCTGGCCATAAAGTTTCAGTGTCAAATACAACTTATTTTCTAATGTCTCATACCTCTGTTGGTGATGTCAAATTCATAACATGATACATCACCTCATCTGACAGACAGCGTGATATGGTTCCTGCAACATTCTCCTTCAACTATTCCCATCTAGTTGATTCATATCATTTGGTTTATTCTTATGCAACGCCTTTGATAGACCTTGTTGAGCCAACATATACTTAATCCTCCTTTGCCACAATCTGAAATTACCAGTTCCATCGAACTTCCCCGCCTCGAATTTGGCACCTGAGTTAAGAGCCATATGATACCAATTTATTTGGTTTATTCAAGTGTGAAGTCTCACATTGAATATGCGCGGAGGAGTGGAAGAGTTTATCAGTGGAAAAGGCCTATGGAACTAACACCTTAAGGTTTTGGTTCAAGACGTGGTGTCTCACTTGTGGTTCTCCACTCTTCCCATACCCTGATAATAATTGAACTCCCCGGTAGTTGGAGGCTCTCTGGTCGTAGTCTAGTCCAACAAGTGGTATTAGAGCCGATGGTTCGGCTGAGACATGGTGGACTTAAGGGGGAGCAGACCAGAAAGTTTGTGGTACCCAACTTGAGAGGGAAATTGATGGGTTTATTCAAGTGTGAAGTTTCACATTGGATATTCGGGGAAGAGTAAAATAGTTTATAAGTGGAAATGCATATAGAACTAACGTCTTAAGGTTTTGGTTGAAGACGTGGTGTCTCGCTGATGGTTTTCCACTCTTCCCATACCCTGATAATAATGGAACTCCCCTATGATCGGAGGCTCTCTGATCACAATTTGATCCAAATATAGATAGTTGGCAACTGTTTATGTGACAACAACCTCATAATGGTAACATGATAGGTGGTTGACAAGTGTTGGTGTGGCAACCTTGTATTGGTATATGCGTCAGTGCCCAGTCTTTTAGTCAGCTTTGAGAGAAATAGCCCGGTTGTAAGAAAGAATTGTAATTCCAGCTAGTGTGGTTGGGCCTTGTAAATGGGCTAGTTATAGAATTTACTATAAATAGAAGGGGAATTTTAAATTTCAGTTGGTTGTTAATAACATATTGCCATTAATAGAAACTTTCCTATTCATCATCTTCTACCTCTAGCTTTCTTCAAGAACACGTTTTCTTTTCTCTTCTTTCTTTTTTTCTTTCTTTCTTAATTCTCATTCATCTCATTCCAACAGTGGTATCAAGAGCTAATAGATCATGAACCTGTGGGTGAACACACGAAGAGGAAAAGGACGAATCATCACAAAAGGATTCAAATCGGAAAAGGAAGATGACAACCTCAAATGGGTTTGCAATGAACCTTCCTGTGTTAGATGGAAAGAATTATGATCACTGGTCAATCCAGATGAAAGCAATTTTTGGTTTTCAGAAGTGCCGTGAAGTTGTGCTAGAAGGGGTACAACAACTTGGTGAAAATCCAACAGAAGCTCAGAAGTTGGAATTCAGGGAAGCTGTAAAGAAGGATTGCAAGGCAATCTTTCTAACACACCAATGTGTTGATCACTCCAACTTCGACAAGATCTCAGCAGCACAAACATCAAAGGAGGTTTGGGAGACCTTGGAAAGGTGTTATGGTGGTAGCACAAAGGTAAGGAAAGTCAAACTGCAGTTGATGAGAAGACAGTTTGAGCTGCTACAGATGGAGGAGGATGAAAGAATATCAGATTCCTTTGCAAGAATCAGAAGCCTCATTAATCTGATGAGAGGCTGTGGTGAGCATATGAATGATCTAAGCATAGTTGATAAGATCCTTAGGACACTCTCTACCAAGTTTGACAATGTGGTAATAGCAATAGAGGAATCTAAGGATCTTGAAACCATCAAGATAGATGAGTTGCAGGGTTCATTGGAAGCTCATGAGCAAAGACTCATGGAAAGGCAGAATGGTAGGCTCACACAACAAGCACTAAGTGCACAGTTCAAGAAGAAGTGCATGAGTTATCATGATGCAAAGAAGAAGGAATCTGATAAAGTACAAGCTGAGAAGAGGGAAGGAACAGAACCATCATCCTCTAAGCAATCTGATACTAGAAGCATCAGGAAATGGAACAATCAGATCAGTTATCAGAACAATGCCAAGAAAAAGAAAGATAAGAGTAAAATTCAGTGCTTCAATTGCAAGAATTATGGGCACTATGCCTCTGAGTGTAAATCAAAAGGAGTGCATAAAGTTGAGGAGGCAAGACTTGCCAAGGATGAGAATTCATATGAAGAAGTGTTGTTGATGGCACAAAATGAAATCACATAATTGATGTTGAGTGATGGTATTGAAGCTCAGATGGTCACCACCAAAGATGATGCAGATAGCTGGTATCTGGACACAGGGTGTTCAAATCACATGACAGGCCGTAGGGATTGGTTCATACAACTTGATGATTCAGTAAGAACAAGAGTCAAGTTTGCTTATGATAGTTTCATAACAACATAATGAATGGGCAAAATAGTGATAAAAAGAAAGGATGGGATTGAAACTTATATCTCCAATGTGTTATATGTACCTAAAATGAAGAATAATCTAATAAGTCTTGGGCAATTGCTTGAGAAATGGTACAATATATGCATGAAAGATAGAATGTTGAAGATCTACAATGAGGAAGGAAATCCAATCTTGAAAGCTCCATTGTCTCAAAACAGAACTTTCAAGATTGGAATTCAACTAGCAGATCACAAATGCTTGAAGTCAGTTGCAGATGAAACTTGGGTTTGGCATCAAAGATTTGGGCACTTAAGTTTCAGAAGTATGCATCAACTGAGTAGGGACAGTATGGTTCTTGGTATGCTTATCATCAAGAATGAAACTGAAACTTGCAGAGAATGTCTCATTGGTAAGCAAACAAGGAATAGTTTCAAGTCCTTCATACCAACCAAATCCACTAAACCCTTGGAACTGGTTTACACATATGTATGTGGACCTATGGAGGAACAATCAATTGGATGTAACAACTACTTTTTAACCTTCAAAGATGATTATACAAGGAAGATGTGGATTTATTTGATAAAGAGGAAAAATGAGGTCTTTGCTAAATTCAAAAACTACAAGTTGGCTGCTGAAAATCAGAGTGGAATGAAATTGTTATGTTTAAGGAGTGATGGGGGGGGGGGAATATGTCTCTCATGAATTCAATCAATTTTGTGAAAGAGAAGGTATAATTCATGAAGTAGTTGCTCCATACACACCTCAGCATAATGGAACAACAGAGAGAATAAATAGATATGTGCTAAACATGACAAGAAGTTTGCTAAAGAACAAGGATCTTCCAAAACAGTTTTGGGGAGAAGCTGTGGCAACTGCAACCTACTTGATCAATAGAAGTCCAACAAAGAGACTCAAAGGCATGACACCTGAGGAAATGTGGACAGGGATTAAGCCTAGTGTGGCACACCTCAGAATCTTTGGCTCAATATGCTACAAACATGTACCTGATGCAAGAAGAAAGAAACTTGATGATAGGAGTGAAAGGTTGATCTTTCTTGGGTACCACTCAACTGGAGCTTACAAGTTATTCAACCCTACTAATAACGCTTTGTCCTTCAGTAGAGATGTCATATTTGATGAGACACAAGCATGGGATTGGAATGCAAAACCAGAAGCCTTAAACAGATCTGGTCAGATGAACATTGAAAATGCTAGTCCAATACATGAACCAAATACTGATGTGATAGACAATGAAGACACACTGGTTGAAAACTCAGATGCAAGACCTCAGAGACAAAGACAACTGCCACCTAGATTGAGAGATTTTGAAGTGTTCTCAGACAACTCCATCACATCAGAAGCGGATTTGGTTCACATGGCTTTATTAGCAGAGATGGAACTCATTACTTTTGATGAGGCAGTAAAGCAAAGATGTTGGGTTGAAGCTATGCAAGAAGAGATTAAGTCTATTGAAAGAAATAATACTTGGGAACTAACAAATCTACCCAAAGGAAAGAAAGCAATCTCAGTGAAATGGGTGTACAAAGTCAAGTTGAAGCCTAATGGATAAATAGCCAAACATAAGGCTGGACTAGACTTTGGAGAAGTGTTTGCACTAGTGGTCAGAATTGAGACAGTGAGGTTGGTAATAGCTATTGCTAGTCTTGAAAATTGGAGCTTGAGTCAAATGGATGTGAAGTCAGCTTTCCTAAATGGTCCATTAGACAAGGAAGTTTTTGTGAGCCAACCTACTGGTTTTGAAGTCTCAGGGCAGGAACAAAAGATCTACAAACTGCACAAGGCACTCTATGGGTTAAA
>NW_017723140.1:0-48705 GCF_001865875.1 Lupinus angustifolius
TGAAGCAGCATCAGTAATCATATGCCTCTATGTGGATGATTTACTGATAACAGGCTGCAAAGTGGATGAGATTAAGAGCATCAAGAACAGCTTAAAAGCAGGATTCGAAATGACTGATCTTGGCACACTATCATACTTCTTGGGCATGGAATTCATAAGGGATAGCAGAGGGATACTAATGCATCAAAAGAAGTATACCTCTGATGTACTCAAGAGGTTTAAAATGTTTGATTCAAGTCCATCCTCCACACCAGTAGAAGCAGGAACAAGTCTAAAAAAGAAGGTTTGGAAGATGAATCAGTTGATCCTAGGCTCTATAAACATATGATTGGTTCACTAAGATACATCTGTAACTCAAGACCAGACATCACTTATGGAGTTGGCTTGGTTAGTAGATATATGGAGAAACCTAAACACTCTCATCTGATTGCAGTAAAGAGGGTGCTTAGATATCTCAAAGGAACCATGGATTTTGGAGTACACTTTCCTGCAAGTATTGAAGGCAATGTGAAAACAATTCATGGCTACACTGATGCAGATTGGTGTGGAGACAAGGATGATAGGAAGAGCACCACAGGCTACTTGTTTAAGCTTGGTGATGCTTCTATCAGTTGGAGCTCTCAAAAGCAGAAGGTAGTTGCTCTATCATCATGTGAAGTCGAATACATTGCTGCTTGCTTAGGGGGTTGCCAAGGTTTGTGGTTAAAATCTCTGCTAAAGGAGTTGGGGATTCATGCTAATGACTCAATGTTGCTTCTGATTGATAATCAGTCTGCAATTAATCTGGCAAGGAATCCGGTGTCTCATGGTCGCAGCAAACACATTGAAACAAAGTATCACTTCTTAAGAGATCATGTGGAGAAGGGCAACTTGAAGGTTGAATTTTGTACCTCACAGAATCAACAATCAGATATCTTGACAAAATCTCTAAGGAAGGAAACGTTTGAATCACAGAGGAGAAGGCTTGGAGTGATTAGCATAACCAGCTTGAATTAAGGGAGGATGTAGGCAAGAATTGTAATTCCAGCTAGTGTGGTTGGGCTTTGTAAATGGGCTAGTTATAGAATTTACTATAAATAGAATGGGAATTTTAAATTTCAGTTGGTTGTTAATAACAGATTGTCATTAATAGAAATTTTCCTATTCATCATCTTCTACCTCTAGCTTTTTTCAAGAACACGTTTTCTTTTCTCTTCTTTCTTTCTTTCTTAATTCTCATTCATCTCATTCCAACACCGGTCAAATATTTATGTAGTAATAAAAGCTTTACACAATCAAACCATTGTCCCTTATTTCTTTTTCTTTTTTATAATATTTTCGGACAATAAATTTTGCCTTTCTTATTCATTGTCACGCTCGAGCGTACCTCAACGCTAAAGCACCAAGATTCTAATAATACAAGCCAGAAGCTCTTATACTAAAGGCTGAATTGGTAATGAATTTTTAAAATTGACTGTTAAGAGATTTAAAATAGAAAGATATTATTTTTTAAGAGTTCAATGAGTTTGGATACAAAATATTACACAACCCATTTTTATTTTTTTAACTTAATTACACTAAATACTATGTCCGATTTTTAAATAAAAACACATTATATATTATTATTATTGGAAACTAAAGTTTTTCTCATATATATTCGAAACTAAAATCTCTTACTTTTTACAAATCTCTATCTTTTTTTATAACGAATGTTATTTGTACTTTTTACTTCAAAAGTTTCTTTCAGTGATTAAAAAATGGATAGTGTACATGACTATAAAAAGTAAGATCAAATACACTAAAAAGAACTTACATCATTGGCCATCAAAATAAAGTATTATTTTAGTTTATTAGAAATCATTAAATAAAGATAAGTTGTATTGAAAAATTAGTCCATTATTATCTACAATCATTTTGACTCAACATACTTTATTTAATTAATTAAACTTGATATTATAGATTAATACTTTCATAAATGATAGTTTTTTTTCATTCGAAAATAAAAGCTAAATGATTAAAAGTGAAAAATAATATATAAATGATATTTAATATTAGGAAGATAAATACGACCTGAGTTGAAAATATATGCATGTTGTGAATATTTTCTTAAAAATGTATTCTTTTATGAAAAAAAGGTTAGTATAAAATATTTAGAGTAAATTACACAGGCACCCCCTGAGTTTTAGTGAAATTATACAAACCACCCCTCACTTTTCTACACCTACACAAACCCCTAATTTTTATACTTTCATTATACTGACCACCCCTGTATGAGAAATAAGTGGAATTTTTTAAACAAAAAATGTGATAATGCAATTAAGTTAAACAAAACATGATATATTGTGGAGACAAGTCCAAATAATATATTAGTCGATACCTCTTTATTATTTTTGGTTCGTTACGATATAGTATAAGAGCAATTTAAACAATATCTCTTTAAAATTTTAGATGCATTTTATAACCAAAAATAATAAAGATACATTGATTTGTATATTATTTGGATTTTTCCTCACAATATACTATGTTTTGTTTAACTTAATTGCATTTATCACATTTTTTTGTTTAAAATATTATACTTTTTATCACGCGGGGGTGGTCAGTGTAATAAAAGTATAAAAACAATGGGAGGTTTGTGTAGGTGTAGAAAAGTGAGGAGTGGTTTGTATAATTTCACTAAAACTCAGGGGGTGTCAGTGTAATTAACTCAAATATTTATAACAGTATACTTGTGCGTTCGCATGGGTCATTGCATATTGATTCTATCGAAGTCAAATTAGTATAATATAAATGTGCAAAATACAAAATGATATGCACATAACAATTTGAAATGATAAAATTGAATGACATGTAGAAGATTATCGGGGTACTGAAAATTTTGCCTATAAAAAATTGAACATTTAGAAGTTGTAATGAATGTTAACAAAATATTAACTTGTGATGCAAAGCAAAATGAGTAAGTGAAGGGTGAGAAAAATGTTAAAAAATTCTTATACATGAGTTTTTCAATTTGTGAAAATTATATCCGTGAAAAATTAAACATGAAGAAGTTGTGAGAAATGTAGACAAAATGTTAACTTGTAATAAAAAACAATGAGTGACTAAACGGAAAGAAAAATGTTGTAAAAGTCTTAGTCTTAAGTTATCCAGTTAGTGAAAAAAATTATCTATGAAATTGATAGGGCGAATCGCAAGTGCAATTGACTCCCCATCCTTTTGACTGAAGTTCTAGATGAGGTGCCTATAGTGCATAGTTTTGGAAAGAGGAAAATATTTGTTGAGAAAAATCTCCTCCAAAATTCGCCATGTTGCTTGATTTCAGAATTTTTTATTCCTTAGTCACGTCTTAGCTCTGTCTCTAAGGGAATATGGAAACATGTGGAGATGAATGACATCTTCAGAAGCCGAATGAATCTTCATTGTCTCCCAGAATTCCAAGAACTGATCAATATGGGCATTCAGATTTTCATGAGCTCCTCCTTCAAATTGGTTTTGCATCACCATTTGGATCAAAGTAGATGGCAAAGAAAAGTTATATGCCTCAATAGTTGGACGGATTATTCTAGGATGTGAACTACGTGCATTACGGGCTGCATAGTCGCGAAGTGGTTTTTCATTTCGTTCAGCCATTGTTTGTACACGCGCATGTCTTTCTCTTGCTCTTTTTCTGCCTTCTTCTTCTACTGAAAGTCCTTTCTGGCTCTGAGTATTAATTAGAACTTTGCATAAACCAAATGGGCAACCTACACACCAAGAAAAATAAAACGTGTAATACATTAGAGTAAAGTAATAAATTAATTGAGAATTAAAGAATTTTTGACACAGTCCCCGACAATGGTGCCAAAAACTTGATAGGGCAAATCGCAAGTGCACAATTATGTTGTCAAGTAATAAAATATCGATCTCACGAGGACTAGAAAACTCCTTTAATTATAACAATTAATTTATCCTTAACTCAAATAGGAAATAAAAGTGAATTTAGAACAATTGAACAATTGACAAGAATAACTATGAAAATAGTAAAAATGGATTGAAATGTAATTTAGGAAGAGTTCTCAGGATAAGTGTTACCGCCTTTACACTCACAATTCCTTGTTTTGCTCCTTTACATGAACTTTATGTTTTGAGGGTGAATTGCTCTTTGATATGTGTCATCCTCTCTCGAGCTCTGACATGTGTACTCAATTGAAGTCACACCTACTCTCGTGGTACGATTATCAATTAAATCCTTTACTTGGATCTTTCTATTCAATCGCTTCGTAGCAACCCAAAGTGCATTCCAGAAACCCCCGAGAATCCTAATACTACTCTCGTGAATTAAGATTCTAGTTTGAATAACTGAATGGTCAGATAGTTGTGTTCAGCTCTCAATCCTTCCCCAATGTATCTAAGAGGTGTAATTTGTTGGTCAGATAACTCACACGAATAAAACTCAGTTTAATGATTCAAATCATAACACTCAATGAAATATAAGTAGGAACAAGTATTTATTGAATGGAAAAGGACATAGCCCCAATCCTAGAAACAAATGAAATTACTCACTCATGATGGAGAAGAGAATACCAAATTCTAAATTAGAGAATTGTAATGTAAAGTATAAAAGTGTCTCATTCTTGAGGGAAAACCATCATTTATCATAATAACAAAATATTGGGCTAAGCCCAACAAAACAAATCTAAATAATAGGAATATAATATAACATATATGACTTCTTTTGGCCCTTCAATTGGTCTTCGCATAACTTCAAAACTGAATTTCATCTTCTTGCACCAAATCTCTACTCTTTTTGACTTTAATCCATCCAAACTGCACAACATAGCCAAAAACACATGCTCAACCCGGACAAAGAGAAATGAAAGCTAAAAACAATCCTAAAGTCCTAATTATGTGGTAAAATGCAAGTTAAATGCAATGGAAATGTAGCATAATTTCATACTCATCAAATCCCTTCAAGCTTATCTATTGCTTGTCTTCAAGCAAGTATTATATCTAACTTTCACAATCATATATGAATGATGATATAGAAACTATGATCCAAAATATCAAGCAATCTCATGTTAGTTTTGAAACAATCCAGACATAAGACAAGATAATCATAAACAAATCTAATTTAAGGTAAGTCTTTGAGTCATAACAACTGCATGAATAATGGTCACTCTTCTCTCATCACTCTCACATGTTTAAATGTCATATTGTTCCGCTCAGAAATTTTCATGAAAGTAAATTGCCATAGACTTGATTATAGACCAAATTGTCGCTGACTGTATTTGAATGCATGCAAAAATCAAGAGATCTTTAATTGGTTGTAATGGGACGAAGGTGAATGATTTAAGGTGGTATAGTCAAAGAAAAGATAATTCAAAAGGCTTACAAATGTTTTCCAAAATACTTAAACTTTTTAGACATCTGATTGAAGCATTGAGATTCTCTTAATAAGCCTTACTTTTTCATAAATCTTTTTTCAATCAACATTTCTCCTTACAACACACTTTTTTCTAGTCCATTCTCTTTTAGTATACTTTGTATTGATTTTTTTTTCTTTTTTTTAGATTTTCTAAAAGAGAAGGGATGAAATTTATTTATTTATCTTCTTCTTCACCTTTTTATGGATTCGTTCATCACACATGACATTTTCATCTTTCTCATTGCTTCAACCAAACATCATAAATCACCTCAAACCCTCATTTGAATAGCTATGAAAAATTATTAAAGTTCAGGCTCAAAAGTGGGCAACTAATGAGTTTTCAATGTTTATAGCAAGCAGTTGAAAGTCAAAAGAAAAAGTCTTAATTGCCTCTATCATTTTAATGCATGCAGACAGACTTCAATCTTGAAACAGTCACAAATCAAGTTCTAGAATGTACAATCATAAAAAATTATACACTCATGAAAGAAAAAAAGGATTTTATGCAATTGTCAATTCAAATCAGAACCATTATTGTGTTTGCTCAAGTTTCTCATATTTGGTACATTCAGTAGAAGTTATGAAACAAAGACCTTTATTTAACCAAATTTAATTCACAATTGTCAAATCTAATGTCTTTTATGTTATTATTTTATCAAAAGATTTTCTTCAATGAGGGTCACAGATCAACAATCACTACTCATACATACTTTTTCATTTAAAGAGCAGACAGACAACACATAGAACAAAGCAGAGAATAGATGAGATATGAAACTTATGCGAAATGCATGATAACATGGATATTCAACCTAAAAAAGTTAAAATCTATATGGTATGCATGACATGAATGAACTATCTAAATGCAAAACCCCCTCAACCTTAGAAATTTACATTATCCCTAATGTAAAAATCTAAACAATGAGAGAATGAAAAAGAAAACTCACGGGTTAGATAGGAAGTGTTCTTAACTCATGTTCCAATTATAAGTGGTTGACTTCATTCAATGTAATGGAAATACTCGCAAAAGAAGAGAAAAATGTCACAAATGACCCACATGTCCCAAATGGACTAGGTGCAAATATCCTATTTGAATAAGGCAGTTATAGGCATTGTCGTGTTAGCACTTTTCCATGTATTTTTATTTTATTTTTAGAGTTTATGATTTTTTTTTGTGGCCGACATTATATATATCTTCTTACAAAGGCTCCAAACTCAGGAGGACACTAAAGCCGACAGTAAAACACTAAAATTAACGAATTAAAAAATGTACCTCTAGCATGGGTTGCCTCCCACGGAGCGCTTGTTTAATGTCATTAGCTTGACGGTTGATCCATGTGCATCACGCAAGATCCCACGAACTCATACCCGATGGTGGATGAAGTATTTTTACTTTTGTTTTAGGTGTTTTCTCTTTCTCCCAATTATCAGATTTAGTTGGGATCCTCAAGCTCTCCTCATGTAGGTTGTAGGGGAGTGTTGAGCTTGCATTTATATAATGACTACAATCAGCCACTTCCTCATCAAAATTTGAAGTGTCACCTTCCAGCATGCTTCTCTCCAAGAGATTCTGATATTTCACTTTAGGCACTTCCTTTTTCACTATTTGGTTCAACATATCAACCCTGCAATATGAGTCATCAAGAGAAGGTTGCTTAATAGATTTAGCAATATCAAATTCAACATTTTCATCTCATATGCTTAGGGAAAGTTTTCCATTTTTAACATCAATATAGCACCAGAGGTAGCCAAAAATGGTCTACCTAGTATGACCGGAATTTGTGCATCTTCTTCCATCTCTAATATTACAAAATTCGTTGGAATGAAAATTTTCCGAACTATGATAGGAACATCCTCCAAGATACCTATAGGGAATTTAACTGACCTATCCGCTAATTGAAGTGATATAGTAGTAGGTTTTAGTTTACCCACGTCCAATTTTTTACACACGGATAAATGCATGAGGCTCACACTTGCCCCTAAGTCATATAAAGCATGGTCAAAATTAGTGTTACCAATTAAACAAGTGATAGAGAAACTATCATGATCTTTTAGTTTTGGAGGCAATTTATTTTGAATTAAAGCACTCCACTCCTCAGTTAAAGCAATTGCTTCATAATCCTCTAGTCTTCTCTTTTTAGATATAATTATCTTTAAGAAATTTTATGTACGCAGTCATCTCCTGCAGTGTCTCACTAAAGGGCAATTCGATATATAATTTCTTAAGGATATCTAAGAATTTCCATATTTCTTTTCTAATTTTGCCTTTGCAATTCTCTGGGAAAAAGGAATTGGTGGTACATATGGTGGTGGAGCTACATACTTAGACACGTTTTCATAAATTTTGTTCCTCATCGGGGAGTTGTGTCTCATTATGTTTATCTTACACTTGTATATCATTCTCAGTTCGTGGAACATGATTGATTTCCTTCCCATTCCTTAATCAGATAGCCTTACAATGTTCATGATTTGGATTTTTCTCTAGTTGTCCTAGAAACATCCCTATTTGCGTATTAAAGTTGTTAGCTTGTTGGGCAATTTGTATCTCTAACATTTTTCCATGGATGGTTAGGTTTTCTATCTTAGAATTCAAATCATTTAACATATTTGCAAACAAAGTATTAATCATTATTTGATCCTCTTATAATTTATTAAGGTTAGCAAGTAATTTTTTCTGACCTTCCATTATTGTTATACGAGTGGGATTATTAGGAGAAGATTGTACCTGTGGAAACTGTGTTGTATGTTTTCTATTACCTTAATCATCCTGATGTTGATGATTTAAAGTGTTGTTGCTCCTCTAGGAAAGGTTGAGATTGTTCTGCCTGTATGATGGGTTGAATTGATGTCCACTTCTTTCCTTGTTGTCATAGTAATTGCATGATTCAGGTTGTTCATTGGCCCAAGCTCCATGTACAGGTTTAGTGAATTGTTTGCATTCAGACCACTCATACCCTTTTGTTCCAAACCCCTCACATGTTGCAGTAGACCCAATAGCATTAGCATGGTACTTTTCTAGCTTTCCAAACCTTTGAGAAAGGTTCTCCAGCGTGCAAATTATCTTCTTCATCTGATTGCCTGAATATTGTGCACCAGAGTCACTTCTTGGATGGTGTCTACTCTCATTCACTCATTGATGATGATTGGAAACTACATTCTCTATGATCTTTGAATCATCATCAATTCATTTGCACATAAATGCACCATTTGCTGAAGAGTCCAACAATTACTGTGATGGAAAATCTAGCCCACTGTAGAAGTTCTGAACTAGCATCCATGATGGAATGCCATGATGAGGGAAAACTTCAATGGACATATATAATCTTTCCCCAAGCTTCAGTAATTGACTCCCCATCCTTTTGACTGAAGTTCTGGATTAGGTGCCTATAGTGCACAGTTTTGGAAGGAAGAAAATATTTATTGAGAAAAGCCTCCTCCAAAGTTCGTCATGTGGCTTGAATTTCTGCATTTTTATTCCTTAGCCACGTCTCTAAGAGAATATCGAAACATGCAGAGACGAATGACATCTTCAGAAGCCCCATGAATCTTCACTGTCTCATGGAAATCCAAGAACTAATCAATATGGACATTGAGATTTTCATGAGCTCCTCCTCCAAATTTGTTTTGCATCACCATTTGGATCAAAGCATATGGCAAAGAAAAGTTATCTTCCTCAATAGTTGGGCGGATTATTCTAGGACCTGAACTACGTGCATTAAGGGCTGTATAGTCGCGGAGTGGTTTTTCATCTCGTTCAGCCATTTTTTGTACAAGCGCACATATTTCTCTTGCTCTTTCTCTTTGTTGCATTCTTCTTCTACGGAAAGTATTTTCTGGCTCTGAGTATTAATTTGAACTTTGCATAAACCAAATGGGCAACCTGCAGAGGTACCAAGAAAAAGGAAAACCCATAATACACTAGAGAAAAGTAATGAATTAATTGAGAATTAAAGAAATTTTGACACAGTCCCCGACAATGGTGCCAAAAACTTGATAGGGCAAATCGCAAGTATACGATTATATCATCAAGTAATAAAATATTGATCCCATGAGGACAGAAAAAATCATTTAATTATAACAACTAATTTATCATTAACTCAAATAGGAATTAAAAGTGAATTTATAAGAATTGAACAATTGCCAAGAATAATTATGAAAATAGTAAAAATGGATTGAAATCTAATTTAGGATGAGTCCCCAGGATAAGGGTTACTGCATTTACACTCTCAAATTCTTGTTTTGCTCCTTTTCATGAACTTTAAGTTGTGAGGATGAATTGGTCTTTGCTATGTGTCATCCTCTCTCGAGCTTCGACATGTGTACTCAATTAAAGTCGCACCTACTCTCGTGGTACGGTTATCAATCAAATCCTTTATTCGGATCTTTCTATCCAATCGCTTCATAGCAACCCAATGTGAATTCCATAAACCCATGAGAATCCTAATACTAATCTCGTGAATTAGGATTCTAGTTTGAGTAACTGAATGGTTAGATAGTTAGGTTCACCTCTCAGTCCTTCCTCAATGTATCTAAGAGTTGTAATTTGTTGATCAGACAACTCACACGAATAAAACTCAGTTTAATGATTCAAATCACAATACTCAATAAAATAGAAGTAAGAACAAGTATTTATTGAATGTAAAAGAGCATAGCCTCAATCCTAGAAATAAAGAGAATTACTCACTCATGATGGAGAAGAGAATATCAAATTCTAAATTAGAGAATTGTAATGTAAAGTATAAAGTGTAAAGTGTAAAAGTGTCTCATTCTTGAGGGAGAATCTTCATTTATCCTAATTAGAAAATATTGGGCTAAGCCCAACAAAATAAATCTAAAAAATAGGAATATAATATAACATCTATGACTTCTTTTGACTCTTCAATTGGTCTTCACATAGCTTTAACATTGAATTCCATTTTCTTGCACTCAATCTCTACTCTTTTTGGCTTTAATTCATCCAAACTGCACAACATAGCCAAAACATCCGCTCCACCCGAACAAAGAGAAATGAAAGCTGAAAACAATCCTAAAGTCTTAATTATATCCTAAAATGCAAGTTAAATGCAATACAAATGTAGCATAATTTTACACTCATTAGAAATATTAAACATAAAGAAATTGTGGGGAAAGTAGACAAAATATTAACTAGTGATAAAAATAAATGTTATAATAGTCTTACTCTTGAGTTCTTTAACTGTGAAAATTTTACGTGTGAAATATTAAACATTAAAAAAATTGTGAGGAATGTATGCAAATTATTAACTTGTGACAGACAGTAAAATGAGTGACTGGAAGAAGAGAAAAGTGTTAAAAAATGTTACTTGTGAGAAGTTTGAAGGATTTATTTGAGAAAGAAAGATGATGATATAAGAAATGCAAGATATAAAGAAAGAGGAAAAATATGTGGGTGAAACATTCATCATACAAAATCAATCAAAATAATATAATGTGTGAAGTGTAAAAAATATATAATACTAGACTATAAAGAAAATATAACATTATAAAATAATGGGAATTGATTATATTCTTAATAAAAAATGTCTCATTAATATTAGTTATCTAAGATTTATAACATTAGGTTTATAACATGTAAAAAATATTCATTAATATTAGTCATCTAAGGTTATAAAAAACAATATGACATAAGTAATACAATGTTCACTAGCCATGTAATACTCTTAATATAATATAAACAATATAACATATTGAAAAAATTAGAAAAACTATTGAGTTCATGTTTGGCAAAATGAATTAATCTTGTACTTTTATCTTTAATTTTGTTTATGAAATTTTATATTTGCCAAATGAATAAGTGTTGCATATTAATTGTTTAACGATATTCAATTGTTCTTATTTTTATATAGTCATGATTCATAGGATGAAATTTATACTTACCTACAATATATTAGCTAATAAACTTGTATGCAGGAGCTATGTAATATTCTTAATATAACATATTGTAAAATTTGGAAAAACTATTGAGTGCATGTTTGGAAAAAAGAACTATTCTTATCTTCAATTTTTTTTGAAAAATTGATATTTGCTAAATGTATAGTTGTTGTATATTAATCCTGAATGATATTCAATTATTCTCATTTTTATATACCCATGATTCAAATGATGGAGTTTCTGTAATATATTAGCTAGTAAACTTGTGTCTAGGAGCTATGTAATACTTTGAATATAACATAAACAATATAACATATTCGAAAAACTATTTAGTTCATGTTTGTAAAAGGAGTTAATCTTATATTCTTATCTTTAATTTTGTTTGCGAAATTTTAAATATTCCAAATGCATAACTATTGCACATTAATTGTTTAACGATATTCAATTGTTCTCATTTTTTATATAGCCATGATTTAGACACTCTCTTATTAACAAACTAGCAAGATATTCATGCATTCACATGGTGTGGTATTTTTTTGCTACATAATTAAGAATACATGTGTTACTCGTGCATTCATATGACTAAAAAAACGTGTTATTCGTGCATTCGTATTATTAAGAACACATATGACTTGTGCATTCACATGATTAAAAACACATATGTTACCCGATGTTCACATTGATAAGAAAACATATGTTACGCGTGCATTCGCATAATTAAAACACATATGTTGCATCTACATTCGCATTGTTAAGAAGACACTTGTTACTTGTGTATTTGCCTATTCAAATACATAATGAAAATAAATGACTATTTCGAATTTGAATTTTCTAATGAAAATAGAAAACTGAAACATTATACTATGTGAAATTTTTAAATAAATATTTTAAAAGTCATAAAAAATGAAATGATATTTTAAAAGTCGTGATACTATATATTTTATTAAAAAATATTTAAAAATTATAAAAAAATTCAATTTCGAATTTGATTATTTTAATTATAATAAGGAAAAAATATATAAATACCGACTACATGCTTAAATTACCAAACAAATATTCAATCAAATTCATCAACTACACATACATCAATATTCGTTTGAACCAATTTCTCCAATAATGGAGTTGTTTTTGCACTTTTCAAGCTGTCCGTTGCTAGTTAATATATAGCCTTTTGGTTTTCACCCATGTTTTTTAACATAAATATTTATCTAAGCTTTTCATTTCTTCCTCACTTTTGGAAATATGAAACCTCTGTAATGCGCTTAAGATTTACAGTGTCTTCAATGCATCCTAACTTGATGAATCTGAGAATTTCTTGTAGTCCTGGAAATATAATCCATAATAAAAATTAGGGACATTGGATTTGTTGTGACCAACCTCTTTATTTTCACTGTCAGAAATGTCTTGAATCATATCAAATGCCTTCCTCACAAGTCTGTTTCTCATTATCCTTACACGAAATTGTAGTAAATTTAGAACCAAGCATTTGGGGTAGTAAAAAACTGCATAAACAATTGCCCACACACAACATATCCTTTATTCATGTTCATAACATAGAAGTTTCCCATGTTAGCATAAAAATATAGAGTTTTCTTACAATTCTGCTCTCTTGAAGGATCTCCCAAGAAACATTAAGAGGAAGGTCATTTGAATCAACTCTATCCTTCACAAAATTCAAGTAGCGAACAAACTTCAAAAATGCACACACATAAATATTGAAATCAATGATTTAAAGAAAAGGAGGCAAGAAGAAGGAGAAGAGCAAGAGGCATTATATTCCTCAAATATGGCATTAGTTAGGGTATGTAAGGGTCTTCTTTTGTATATGCAGATAAGCATGTAATGGCTTGTGTGATTTAAAATAATCACCAAAACTGGTTATACTTTTTTATAACTATCATTCTATAAAATCTAGCAATTTATAGAAGGGGTAAATTGTTGTGCAATCCTAATCCAATCCATGTCCCTATCTATTGCAAATCATGAGGCAATATAGATTGTACATTATTATTTCTTTTTTTTTCATGGAAAAAAGAGCAGTACTAACATGAATTTAATATAAAAAGACAATTCCACTTTGAAGCTCACAGTGAACTCACCAGGTCACCATAAAAGTCATCTGAGATAAACACACCCATAACATACAGATTATATTATTTGTTTTAGGATTTACTACTTCTTCATTATTAAGAGGCCCCATCTCTGGAACATATACAATACTTATGAAATCAACCTCAACCTGCACAAATTTAAAACTTAATAAACTGCATAAAGAAAGGTTTTTCTTTCAAAAGCCAAAATCATCAAAATGCCTCAATAGTGAAGTGAGTATGTGCAAGCGGTTCTAAGAATTCATTAAAAGTCTTATGGTAAAATTCATTATACTCATCCTTTTGAACTTCCTTTGCGTTACACATCTACAAAACGTGGCAAATGCAGACCAATAAAAAAGAAGAAGCACTAAACTGAAGAATAAACAAAATGCAGGGCATCAACATGAGCATAGAAAACAAATGCTACTCAAACTCCCCCATATTGAGTTTGTTTCATTTGCTAAATCCCAGTCCTAATACTTCTCAGTTTTAGTCGTTTTGTCTTCTTTTTTTCACCCCGATAATAAACGCAGATACATGCTTGGTAACACAGTTGGAAGTGTAGAAAGAATGTAGATGAGAAAAAGGCAAATATGAGAGTGGGGTTCAAATATTTGGACTTCAAAAAAATATGAAATGGAATTTAACGTGGGACTTTGCACGATTTTCATTGTTATTTAATGTGGGACAGTTTTCAAATGTTATGTTATTATTATAATCATTACAATAAGAGTTTAAAATCTTTGTATCGACTGTTTACACTGTCAACACATCATCTATCATTAATTTGTATTACTTTTGTTTGAGAGTCAATGGTGTTTAATAAATCAATGGTGGATAATTGACTGATAGTGTAAAAAACATTTGCACTGTCAGTGTATACATATTGAATCATTTAGGGTTTAATTTTCATGTATTACTATCTTGAACCAATCAAATTTCACAAAATAATATTAAAATGTTAATTTCTGTTTTTATAATTTTTCTTTTTAAATGAATTGAGCTTTATGATTTGTTTGATACATCAAATGGGACATGAATTGAGACATGTGATCCACATCCCAGTTTTAAGTGGGAAATTTTGTTATGAGGTTGGGACATGTGTAAGATGATGACATGTAGAAACCTTTTTTTCTTATAGTATATATAGAAGTTTTAGGGCAGATAAAAAAGTATTTTAAATTGTAGTTTTGTTATGAATGTTCCAAAAAATTAGAAGTCAATAATGGAGTGAAAATGAAAAGAATGAAGCTAGAAGGTTGAAGAAAGAGACCGGATCACTTTGCATTTAATTACACTAAATAATACTAAAGAAAAAATATTATATGGACAAAAATAACCTTCTACATGTTACATGTCCAAATTGTATGATGATTATAAAATTTATGCACTACTGGTGTAGAGATTTATATACATGTGTTTCATCATCCACCATTAATTTAGATTATCTTTTTGAAAAGTCAATAACAATTAAATATTAATGGTGAATGATGTAGTGACAATGTATAAAACTCATACAATATTAGTGCATACATCTTTTTCTCTTGTATGATATCTACTAATTTAAAAACACCAATCCTTTCAATTCATTATATACATATAGATAGGAGAATGTTTATCATAGGGAATGAATGATGTCACAATATTAAATGGTAAATAATGTCTGTTAACATAAATATCTAAATTATCACTAATTATTTCAACTATGGTTTTTTGGTCTTCTTATTCTTTAAAAACTGGATTAACCTTCATTTGATAACCTTTCCTTATTGAGGTAAGAGTCTCCTTCACACATGTTTAAATTATCTAAGACATGATTATGTCATCTTTTCTACAATAGGAACTACCTCAATTTTCTCTTTAATGCATTTGTTCCTAATTATATTGTCCAATGTGTTTCCTCATCAAATGCAACATCTCATCTTTACTATATTGACCTTATTTCATAAGACATTGAGAGTCTTATAATTGTGTGATATTCCCCTTAAGATTGAGTAAACATTTCTATTGCATATAAATACTAGATGCACTCTATCATTCTATCTACTTTGCTTAAATCATATGATTTACATTTAACCCTAAAAAATATATATGTGAGGTAATCATTCAAAAAACCATTTTTATTAAAAATAATACATGTATAGCTAATGAGTTTAATATCTATGTATAATCAGTGTAAACAAATTTATACTCAAAACACATTATCAACCATTATTTATATTAGTTTTATTTGAAAGATAATTAATATACGAATGATGGATGGTGGATGATTTATTAACATTTAAAAATTAATTAGACTGTAAATATATACATATTATATTTTAACTAATTCTACTAAATCGGTCTCTAGACCATTAGTTATGAGTGTTTAAAAGCAAGTGTCATGCATTATTTGTTGGATATGAAAAGTGAAGTCTCATGCTCAACTATATTAAAAGGTTCTAGTTGTTTTAACTATTGACTATGTAATATGTACAATTTGGATGGAATCTCCCGGAGAAAATTATGACATGTGATAAAAAAAATATTTAATAAAATTATTTTAAATTATTTTTTAATAAAAATTAAAAATTAAGAAAATTATATTTCAGTATTTGAGAGGAGTTATACTCCTACTAGTTGTGGGGAAATAAAAAATTTAGAGTATTTTTGTTCACAAAAAAATATATAATATTTAGAGTGTTTTAATACACTTTACCAAATAATTAAATTAAAATGCTCTTGTTCATATAATGACTCATGTGACAAAAAAAGATGAATTGTTTCGGGGTGGAATGGGTTGATGTAAACCTAAAACAACATAGAGTAACTATGACAGGTTATGTAGACCCACAAGCTGGAAAAAGTGCAACATACTGGAAAGTCTACATCAACCGATATTTGTCACTTTGTTCCATAACCAGCTCAGCGACTCCAGACAATAAATTTAACCCGCAACCCTCAATGCCATGCTTAGCCAGCTCTTCGTTGGTTGGCCTGCCCCTTTGGTAAATTAATTCCAGGTGCTCCCCTCCTCCCATAAGTTTGAAAGTGTCACATTGACACGGTGTAAGTCATTAGTTCGAGCCTAATTATCCCTAAATCTAATGTGAGTTTTTTTATTTTGTTATTTAGTGATATACTCATGTCCCAAAATGATGGTGTCTCATTGTCCCTAGCTAATAGAATGGTAGTGAATAGTATAAAAGTAATAGTTTTTGTGTTTATAATTTTTAAGTATTATTTTTTAATTGGATAGGGACATAGATGGAGACATGAATGAGGAGAGTTGATCCCCATTATGAGCTTATGAGCTCTTTAATGATGATAACCCAAATGCATGTTCAATCATGTAAATCCATTTCAGGACATATTATCTTTTATAATGGAAAGCATAAAGAATTGAATGTAAGGGCAAAAATATAAGAATATGACACTTTTATATTTTATTAATATATAATTGCCTTAAGTACAAAATTGTAATCCATTATTAACGTTTGTGTTAGGGTTGATAAGTTTGTAAATATATATTTTGTAACCATGCATTGTGGATCCATTTGTTACCATATAGTTGCATTTTATATTTTAATTTGGAGTCAAATTTTAATTTTCTAATCAGTTTTTACACTAACGTATTTTAGTCCATAAAATTTGTGTCAATTGTATATTTTCTGGGTGAAAATTACATATAATTGAATATATGTATGAATATGTGGATGGGTTTGTGGAAAATATGACCAATTATAAACCTTACAATGATGTCATGTAGGAAGGACAACGGGGTAAGTGAGTTTGTGCTTATCCAAACCCGAAATCTAAAACTTAAATTCGAATTAAGCAAGTTGAAAACAAAACTACCATTTCCGAACTCGTTGGGTTTTAGATAACTCGGACTCGATGAAAACACGCCTGAAACATGTATATATATATATATATATATGTTCTACAATTATGTCAAAATTATATATATATATATATATATAGGTTTTATATATGTATTTATGTATAATTTAATAATTTTACATATATTAATCGGATTCGAGGTGGGTTCAAGATAAGTGTAAATTATAGTAAATCCGAACCCAAAATTTGAACTCGTGTAAGACCCAAACCCAGTCACTTTAAGTTTTCCTTATTAAATTTGGTTTGGGTTCAAGCGAGTACCCACGAGTTTAATTTTTATTATCATCCCTAACAGTCATGTCCTCATCTCCATGTAGTGAACTTATTCATCACAACAATTGTGGAGAATTGGTTGCCCACAAGAGGGTAATAATAGAGTACAAAAATAAAATAGGGTTCTTCCATGAAAGTATCCAACACAAAGTATGGAATCTTCCAACTTCACCCACTAGATATGTTACTAATGTAATGGTCAAAGGGTGGCTCAAGAGGGCCATGAGCTTGAGGTCAGGACCATGATGGTAAATGCACCATTATAAAAAATGATGTATTAAGGTTTTTAGAGCCACTATTATAAATATCCTACAATATTTTTTGTCTATACCACTCTCTTCGCAATCATGAAAAATAATTAACCTGTTAAACAATAATTACCTTCCATTAAAAAACAAGTCATCTGAATTTTATTGAGGTAATTGTTTCTCATTAGTAAACTATACAAATTAGCATAAAATAATTTATATGTCAAATTTATCACCTTGGTCTTAGTTAGAGTTGCCAAAACGCGCGGGTCCGGACAGACCGGCCTGCTAAAGCCCAAAAATTTATAGGACTTGGGTATCATTTTAAGTATTTTTTTATAGAATTCGGGTTTTTTAGCCGGGCCCGACTGAGCTATTTTAAATTTAGGCTCAGGCTGGGCTTACCCGGGCAGGTACGGGCTACTCGTTTTACTTATATGTTTTAATCTTTTTTGGGATCTATGGCTTAGTAATAAGCAGTAAATGAAAATTTATAAAACAACTTATTATAAAAAATAGATAATAAGTATTATGTTATTGTTTATTTAATTCGATTTAACTTTTACCACAAAAACATAATAAAGAAAATAATGTTTACATCAATACTAAAATTAACATAAATCGTTTATCATAGAGAACTCCACACAATCAAATTTAATATAATAGTTCACAATGAAAGTGTTGACAAAGAACATACAAAGATAATATTTTTGATAGTATCCAAATGTTTATATATTAAAGTGAAGTTACAAATTATATTGTATTAGAGAGTGAGAGTCCAATAGAAATGAGAGATTTAATAAAATAGTTATGTCAAAAATCGTACACTTGGATTTAACATCACATCTTAACTCAAACACAAGACATTAAATCTATAAGTTTGGTTGCATTTGACATAACAAATGTGTTAAATATTATACGTTAATACCAAATGATATATTTTTTTTAAATAGATTAAATATGTTTAAATTTTAAAAAAAAAAAATTTTTAGTTTATGCGGGCCGGCCCGCCACAACCCGCTTAGGATGAGTTTGGGCTAAAATTTGATATGCATAAATTGTATCCAGACTTTTTAGTCTGACCCGATTTAACCCAAACCCAATATGGGCTAGCCCGAACACATCCGAGTAGCCCATTTTGACACCTCTAGTTTTAGTAATGGTATTTTCACAATAAAAGTACTCACAACTTAGTCTTTATATGATAGCTTTTATTTTAGTTTTAACTCCATTCTATCTTATCTTTTATATTTTTATTTTTAATGGTTTGGATGCTAACTTTCATTTTAGTTTAAATTCAATTCTTTTAGCATTCAATTATTTATTTAATAATTTTAAATCATTAATTAAATTTCAATGTAACAATAAGATTATTTGTTTTGTTACCAGGAGACTATTTGATTATGAGAATAAAACAAGTTTATATATATATATATATATATATACTTTTAGACCCTAGTGAACCCTGTCTATAGAATCACTTTTATATATTATCCTACAATCTCTTAAATAACTCTGTGAATTTAGAAAATAAAAAAAATGTGAAACATAAAATTTGTTAAATAAAATAGAATAAATTGCATATACGAATTCTAAAAAGTGAAAATAGGATAATTGATAAAGCTAAAGTAACAATTCAAATTAGCAATTCAAAGATTGATGGTCATTTGAATCTTTACCATACATGATAATGGGCATTTTAATTTTGAAATGATTTATTTTGGCTCTATTTATTTAGAAGTTGAACATGGTGTCAATTGCATTTTAGAAGAACCACTATATTGTACTTTAGAATCTATTTAATAAGTAAATTATTTTACAAAATATACTAATATTAAAATTTTATTTTGGAAAAAATATATATATCATTAATCATTAACTCTAAAAAAAGTATACAAATCAATGATAGTAATATATAGATATTATATTCTTTTATTTTATATTTTTATATGAATATTTGCCTAAAGCAAACATAGAAGAGGGAAAACAGGGTAGATAAGACTTGAAGAGAAGGGTATGTTTCCCATGTTTGAATAATGTGCACTAGTGCATTCCAAAGTTAAGATAAAATTACCATAATTTTCCAGTATAGAGAAAATTTCTCAGTCCCTTCTTTTCTTTGTATCTGAATTCTGAAGAAATGTCTCCCACTCTCACTCTCACTATTCAAATTCCTTCTTTCTCTCACCGCTTCCATACCAGATGCTACAAACCAACCATTACATGCTCCTCTTCTTCCCTATCTTATAAGGTTCTTTTCCTTAAAAAAAAAAGAATAAAAGAAATCATTTTTAATAAGTTTTAAGCATAAATAATTAGTGGGTATGTGTGGAAAATGAGTTTTAATTAGTGGGTTGTGTTGTGTGTTTGTGAATGCAGTTTAAGAGAGATTACACGAGCGTTATGATAGTACCAACGGGGACTGGTGCTGCTATTGGTGGATTCGCTGGTGATGCTTTGCCTGTGGCTCGTGCTCTTTCTAATGTTGTGGATTGTCTTATCACTCACCCTAATGTATGTAATTACTTCATTAACCCCAATGTGTTGTTTTATTTACCTGTTATGAAAACTTGCTATCTGTATTATTTTTGGATGAGGCTCGATGCAATGATAAGATTGATTGTCTTACAATTTCAAATCCTAGAAACAGTCCGCAAGAATAAATACACTGGTTGTGGTTGTGGTGGGTTGAAATGATGAACAAAAGGGACATTTGGGCCTTGTTAGCGCAATAGCGGCCCGAAAATTTTGACAAATGCATAATCATAGATTATGTGTGAATAAGTTTGATTAACAATGAAAATTATACAAATTTGAGGTAGTGAGATTGTAAGTGGAAGTGAGCGTGAGTAGATTTTACTGTTTTCTATTAAACTTTTCTGGGTATTTGTTAAGAAATTAATAATAAAATATTTTTATTTGAAATGTTAATATATTTAAAACATTTTTTTATTCCAGTGAATATATTAAATACATTAAAAGAATTTGAAGAACTTCCCAAGAATGGATTAGTAATCCAGCAGAATGAAAGAAATAAGAAGGCAAACAAAAGATGAAAAATACCTCAATTTATTGAATAAATGCTTGGGATCAAATGATACAACTAATCATCTACCTAATCCCTTTATATACATGATTAATACAAAAACTAATCCTCTAACTAACTATATTTAATTGAGGCTTAAATATGTCAATTACAATGATAACTTGTTATACAAGTTATACAAAAGCTGATTGATGCTGGTTTTTGTGTCGGTCACGACCTGATGCATGGCCAGGTGCCTCGGTCAGGTCATCTCGGTCATGGCTTGGTACATGGCCTAATGCCTCGGTCAGGTCGTCTCGGTCATGACCTGACATTTGTCTTGGTGTCTCGATCAGGTCGTTTCAGTCACGACCTGACATTTGTCTCGGTGTCTCGGTCATTTTGGCTCGGTCAAGATCCCATGTGTGATAGTCATTTTGGCTTGGTGCCTCGGTCATTCTGGCTCGATTAAGATTCTGTCTGCCTCGGTCATGGCGTGTGTGTCTGTCTCGGTCATGGCGTGTGTGTCTGTCTCGGTCATCCTCAATCAGCGGCTCATGCCTTGTCTCGGTCACTAGTCTAGTCTCCTCGGTCATGGTTGCCCATCTTGTCTCGGTCACTAGTCCTGTCTTTTTGGTCACGATTGTCCATTTTGTCTCGGTCATTGGCCATGTTTCTCAGACATGCTTATGGCACTTGGCTAGATCATGGTCTTGGCTTTCTCGGTCAAGCTCGTGCCACTTGGTTGGGTCATGGGCATACTTCCTGGTTGGTCTTGTCTTATGCATAGGCAAATTTGAGATTCTTCATTTGATATACATTCTCATTATATTCTAATAATGTTTTATATTTTAAATGTATGATTTCTTACAAGTGTCTTTGGAGTATTTGATAACAAAAATCATTTAGCTAGGTCAATTTTTCTTTGGTTGAAGTGATAAAATTGTGATTTGAATGTCAATTCCTCATTGAAAAATGTGTCATTTAGCATACATTAGAAAAAAACTCATTTTATCTGAATCTAAATTATTAAACCATGTGACTACAATGGATGATCCCTTTCATTTCACCACCCTATAGTTCATTTGAATGACAATGATGAAGAAATGTGCATTTAATTTTTTTTGCTGTTTGACTTATCCAAATTTTCAGGTGCTTAATGCAGCAATGCTATACTGGCCCATGCCTAATGCATTATATGTTGAAGGTTATGCTCTTGACCGCTTTGCAGAAGGGTTATGGGCTTTACAACCTGTTCACCAAAACCGGGTATGACTCTAATATATATTCTCATTGTGCTATGTCCTTCGCTAGTTTATGTCCTTCACTAGTTTATGTCATGCATTGTTGCAGCTTGCAACTTACTAGGTGCTTTCTTCATCATCTTATTTCTTTCCACCTCAAATTATGCAACCAAGTATTTTTTTTGTGTAAAACAGGTGGGAATAGTTCTTGATGCTGGAATAGAGGATGATCTTCGGATTCGCCAGTTACAAGTGGCTGATGCTGCAAGGGCTTCCCTTGGATTGCCTGTTGTAGAATATATTGTCACAGACACTCCACTGCAGGTAACCAGTTTTTTTTATTCGGCCAGCATAATGAAACAGATCTTTACTTATAGAGTCTTACAATTTGGACTGCACAATATATACTTCGGTTTCTCGCAGAAGGACAATGGACAGTTTAACTACTAGAAATGTGACTGCCATTGATCTCACTGTAGGGAGCATCTTGAAGTTATATAAACCAAATGATGTCCCTCAAAGATTATAGGCTATCATGTTAGACTTTTGTTTTATTTTAATGTAATTGCATTTTCTCTCAGTTATACTTATAAGTTATAATTGCTTAACAGAGTTTTAGTTTGTAGGTGTAAAAACACTTGGCAAACTGTGTTGTGCACTAGAAAGAACAACAATTTTTTTTAATGGGATTAGATTATTAAACCATCCCAGTTCATGGTAAAAACTACTCAAAAAAATGTATCATGATGTTATATGGGTTTTCCTTTTCTTTCTGTAACTTTGAAATAGGAACAGCTTTCTACTCATTTCAGTTATGTTTAAAAGTGTATTTAATTTGTTCTCACCACTTGGACTTATTTTTTATATTGCGTAAAAGTAATTTTTCAGGCATGTCTATAATTTCAAGCAAGTAACATCATGATCTCATATAAATTAAAATGCCTACCTAAATTAGTGCTAAGTTTACTTGCCTCAAATTTTCAGGTAGAGAAGTGGGTTGATCCAAAAACTGGGCAATCAACAGGAAGGATTAAGCACCCTGATTCTTTACTTAGAGCTGTGCAGACTTTAGTGAATAGATCAAAAGTGAATGCCATTGCTGTTGTTGGACGTTTCCCAGATGACGATACTGATGATGTAGACGACTATCGGCAGGGAATGGTATCAATAATGGTTTTTGAAATGATATTATAATGTACGAAATGCAGAAGAATTTGATTAGTTGTGTAACTTCGTAGTGGATTAATAGAAATCTGGATGATGTTGCTCTTTCTCTTTGTCCTTTTCTCCATTCAATGTTAAGAACATAGTCATCAGCTCTTTGATATTTGTTTTTGAGATTTAACTTCATGTTTAAAAGATTTTCAATCTTATTCTGACCTTAGTCTTTTAAATTTCAACAATGACGACATCTTTTGTTCTTTCTTTTACTTTCTTCTGAACTTTTTTCAGTCATACTTCTACTTCAGTTTGTTTTGGTCAGTGGTTCAGGAATAGTTCTTATTGTATCATTTGGTTACTGATATTTGCTTTCCTCTTTTTGACCTTATTCAGGGCATAGACGTGTTGGCCGGAGTTGAGGCAGTTATAAGCCATCTAGTGGTGAAGGAGTTCCAGATTCCTTGTGCACATGCTCCTGCAATGTCTCCACTTCCATTGAGCCTATCTCTAAGTCCGAAATCAGCAGCGGAGGAGGTTGGTAAACTATAGACCGCAAATCATTTGATCTTTGGTTTCAGCAATATTTGAATGCAGTGTGCCAAATGTTTGAATTAAATGTAACTAGCAACCTGAGGTTTATGCGGAGTCAATCAAATCTGAATTTGGGTTTAACTTTCTTAGATAGCTTCTTTTGTTTAACTGTAAATGACAGATAGAAGAAGTAACACTCCAAAATAGGGTATGCCTTTCCATCTTGCATTCTTTAGAAATTAAACTGGAACGGCGCTGTTCTGAAAATTTAATGTGCAGTACTTTATATAAACTTCCTGAAATCACTCTCTTTGCTTGCAAGTGTAAGGCTGCATATATCTATCCTCTCTGAACTCCAAGCCTCGTGCATTTAGTCATCCTTTTTACTTCATAAAAACTTCCATTATGAAAAAACAAAATGGTTGAACGCTGAAGCGAAATTGAAATTTATCACGTTTACTCCAAAAAATGTGTGATAAACTAACTACTCAGTTTAATAAAGTTACTAGCGGTGGTAATGCAGGATGCCACCTGTTTATTTGAGTGTCTTCGGTGTGATTCTTTAGGTATCCCATAACTAATTAGGTAAGGAACCCTTTCGGGGTGCGTCGCTGTCCCTCCCAATAAATTTTGCTATCAGGAATCTAATACTTATCAGAAATCTAACATTTGACCTTTGGCCTAGTTCGATCTAGGGAGACCTTACACACTATTAGATCAACGTCTCCTTGGTTCTTCAGTGTGATTCATTTTCAAAGATTGATGTTTATATTAAATGACTGAAAAATTTAATACTTATAGAAGATGCTGTTTTAACATTGCATATATTAAGTTAAAAAAGATTATATTCTCATTATAAATTCAATATTTCTTATTCTCTACATTTGCATGGGTAATACAAGTATGTGTGTATAACTAGCTCTTGTCAAATAGATTGGGTACACCTTCCTGCCATGTGTGCTTGCTGGCCTAAGTAAAGCTCCACGATACTTAACCAACAACTCTGAATCAATGGAGAAAGGTTGCATATTAGCAACTGATGTGGATTCTATAATCCTCCCTAGAGATGCTTGTGGGGGAGATGGGACTCTTGCTTTTTCAAGAAGTAAAAAAAGCAAGGTATAAATCCAAACACATTATTTTTTCTCCTTTTTCTTTTTTTTTTGATTTGTTCTTGCAAGAACATTTATTTCCTGATGTCATTTAAGTTTTTTGCCACTCTGCACAAGAAACTGCCTAACCTGCAATTTCTATGATATTGTTGTTTCAATATGTGACTGGTTTAAAATTTTCTTGCAGCCACTTATAATTACTGTGGATGAAAATGAAACTGTTCTCAATGATACCCCAGATAAACTTGGTCTGGAAGCGGTATGCGATTTCTCCTTTTTATACATCTGTTAGATCCATAAAATTTCACTCATCATTTTGCAATTTGCTCAGTAAGCAATAAAATGGGGTTTGTATAGACTATAGATTGAAGCTAGATAGATAAACAAGTAAAAGAAATGTTACCATATTAGGCCATTCAAGAGCAAGTTTGTTATATTGATGCTTAGAAGCCATGATCTAGACTAAAATATAATCACCATCTGAACACTCCTTTGCTTTTATTGCATTGAAATAAAATAATTTTAGAGGGTGAGCTTGATACAACGGTAAAGGTTGTTACTTAGTGACCATGAGGTCACAGGTTCAATTCCTAGAAACAGTCTTTTCACTTGTTGCGGTAAGGCTGCATACATCTAGTCTCTCCAGACCCCACTAAGTGGGAGCCTCGTGATTGGGCTGCCCTTTTATTGAAATGAAACAATTTTGGTTGATGACATTGACATTACCCCTTCTGCAGTTGCAAGTCTCAAATTATTGGGAGGCCATTGGAGTTATTGCAGCTCACAAGGCAGGGATCAATCCATTTTCGCTTCGACGAAATAAAATTCGTAACATTGGGTGCATTTCTTCTATGCCTGTCAATGGACACTTGATTTCAGGATAAAGTTCCATGTCCTGATAAAAGAAATTGAGGATTCACTGATAGTATATCAGTGTTTTCCATTTTTCAATTGTTATATATAAACCATTAGAGGAAATAGTAGGGTGAGGTTATTGCCATCACAAGGGTCTATTTACACTTCACATCATAATGTTATAAAATAAAATAAATTTTTTTATTGGTGAATGAGGAGTGTAAATAGATATTTTGGTGTGCTAATAACACTGTCTAAAATAGTGTAATATCTTTCAGGGTTTATATCTTACAGCCATATATATGTATTTGCTAGAAGGTAGTAATTTTTCAACTTTTAACTACCCTGTAATACAAAGTAGATAATGTCAGCAAAATATGCTGAATTGGTATGGTGGCAGAGTTAACAAAATTTGGTTTCAACTAATTTGGCCTCTCACCTTATTAGACTTTTTTGGCTAAGAATGTTAAATTGGGGGGAAGACATGCCCTGCACAAGGTAAGGGAATACCACTATCTTTAACTTTATATATTCCTGGATTATTTAGTTAAAGAGAAAAAGAGGCATGGACTTATGTATATAAGTTTGATATACTATCACTGCATTATCAACAATTTAAGTTTAATTATTATTAATTCTAAAAAAATAATACAAATAAATGGTGGATAATATATTGGTTATGTAATTTTTTTTACAGTGAGAATGCATATATATTATACTATAAATGTTTTGGTTTGCCTGTTTGCTGGTCAACCCAATGAATCATAACTGGTTAATAACCATATCCACTTCTAAAACTGGTTTACAGATGAAACCTTTCTCAAAATTCGTTTTCACAAAAACCAATTGTAAATTCGGATTTTTTATTAGTTTTCAAATATCTATTATCAATACCAGATTCTTTTACAAATATTTGAAAATCTAATTTTAAATTTGTATTTTTTTAGTCCAATTTCAAATCAGGAATTTTTTTTACCAATTTTTGGAAATCCAATTCCTAATTCAACTATAATATGGATTATTTAACACCCCGCCATTGCTTTTTTTTTTTAATTTACCATACAACATACCTGAAGGTCGTATTTATGTACTGTCAATATAAAAATTTATATACAATTATTTACCATTTATTTGTATTACTTTTTTGAAAAATCAATGATAATTAAATATAAATAGTGAATAATATAGTGACAATATAAAAATTCATACAATGTCAATACGTGCTTCTATGTAGTTATTCACATTAATATATTATTTTTTAATTGAACATCTATTTGCTTATGGTTTGGGAATTTTTTATATCATGAACTTATTATTCATCACCATTAATTATCATATTATCATTTATGTGTTAATTATTATTGACTATTAAATAAAACTAGGATATATAAACAAAAATGAGATTAATCATTTTGTTTACAATATTTGTATCTCGTGAAAAGTATAGTTTACAAATTACAATGTATCATGTTTCTTATGCGATTTCGGTGTCAACAATTTTGCCAAACATGGAATAATCTACTTCTTGATTAATTTATGTCAACTTAGATTGATCTCTCCTCTGGCCCCATCTTAAATGTATGGTTTTAAGACTCCACATATTATTAGCCATTCCAATACCAAAGGATTAGAACTTCAAAAGTTGAAACTTGTAAATCTCATCCTCCTGGGTTGTTTGTTTTTCATGGGTTATTTGTTTTAATTGTCCTTCATCGTTAAATGAAACCTGAAAGCTAATAGAAAATTGTAAATGGATTATTAGAAAATAGGTGCCATGAGTTTGGACAACACATTATGGCAGCTTAAACCACCATGCGTTATTTATTTATTTATTAAAACGTGCATATTATAATAATCAAGCCCAATAACGTATACTTTCACCTGGTGGTGTCGGAAACTACTCAGACTGAGTTGAACCAGAGTCCGGCCCATTTCAGCTCAATAGTGATTTGTTCAGTTCAAAACTCGACTCAAGTTCAATACGAGTTAGTTTTTTAGCTCCAGTTCGACTCGGTTAAAGTTTATGAATTATTCGGCTCAGCTCAAATTATTTCATTTAAACAACTCAAATAATTAATTAATTATTAAAAGATACTGGACAAAGTAATATATATATATATATATATATATATATATAACCTTGTTGATATATAATAACAATAAAATAATAATAATATATGAGTCATGATATAATAACAATAAACATAAAAGGATTTATATTTATCTATCAAGGCAGTTTATGAATTTAAGGAGTCGAACTATATCTACATCAAGTTCAGCTCATTTGGTTCACGAACTAAGTTTATTTTTCATTGTCAGACCTACTTTCACCCCTAGCACCAAACTAAAAAATTGTCCCAAAATATCTAGGATTAGCAAATCCATATACCCATATATATATATATACATATATATATATATATATTATATATATATATATTATATACCTCGTAAATAAAAGAGTAAATACTTATTTCAGTCCCTCATATTTTTTCAACCATTCTAGTTTGGTCACTCAAAAATTGAAAAACCCAAAATGGTCCAAACAAAATTAAAATTAAAATTAGTCTCTAGCAGGTACTGTAAAACATACTAAAAAGATTAATTTGATTAACATTTAAATTTTTTTTGAAGACTGTTTTGGATTTTTAATTTTCAAGGAATGAAACTTGTAAGCTTAAAAAACATGAGAGACTCCAAATAAAATAGTAAATAATAATGGGCTTTGATCACTATGGCGTAAGCCCATAAAATTGAGATTGGTGGTGATAAGGTGATGGGGTGTTGTCTCGTCAAATCATGGAACCATCATTAATTAAATACAAATTAGTTGAGCTGTGATGTTGGCCATAAAATTGAGATTAAAGAAATCTGTTACTTAGCTATTGTTCATCTTTCAAGTTTTGATTGCTTTCATATTTGGTTGTTTCCTCCTATTAGTTTTGTTTATTTATTAAGGTTGTCATGTTTTTCGATCTTAACAGTTTGGTCCTCAAAAATTGGAAAACTTAAAATTGTTCCAAAATTTTTAAACGTGGATCAAATTAGATATTTTAGGTTCAAATTAGATATTTTAGGTTCAAATTAGTCTCTATCAAATACTGTAAAACATACTAAAAAGAACTAATTTGACACACATTTAAAATTTTTGGGAATTATTTTGAGTTTTTTAACTTTTGAGGTGTGAAATTGGTTAGGTCGAAAAACATGAGGACCGCAATGAATATTTACTCTTTTACTTATAAGGTAATGTATATCCTGGTACTAGGAGATAGATTATCTCCCCAAATCCATTCAATGACTGACACTTGTCATATTTCTATTTACTTTAAAAGTATGACAAATGTCACTCAGTGAATAGATTTGAGGAGATAATCTCTCCTGGTACCATGATATACATTATTCCCTTTATTTATTTGTATTGTAATAACCACAAAGAAATAAACAGTGGAACTGATACCCAAATATGAGATAATGCTCTTTGACTAATTCTGTAGAAGTTGAGACAATGTTGTTATCATAAAGATTTTGCTATATAGTTTACTTTGTGTTATGATATTAGGATGAAAGTTGTGTAAGTGCTCTTGATTTTGTAAGGAATGATTGTTGTATATTGACTTAATTTAAGATAGGTGAGATGGTTTTGTTTAAGAGGATTGAGTATCCTTTATGTATATTCATATTATATTTTTGGTTATAAAAATATATGTCACCGTCACCCTCATGCCTAATATTAATATATATGAATGGAATGCATGTCAATTTAGAGATAATATTATCCCTAATCTCTTATGTTTCTTCTACGATTCTTTTTTTATTGTTGCTTTAACTTGGCCATGTCCACTAAAGGAAGGTTAGTTATACAAGTTAAACCATCCTTATCATTGCATGTCACCATTGATATCGTTTGTGTCGATTTCACTATGAGAAAAACAAACAATGTGCAATGGACACTCATGGTGCATAATTAGGGATGTACTAAGAGTTTGTTTGCAATTTAATTTTAAAAAAAAAATGAAGAAAAATAGAAGATTTAAGAATTATATTTCATAGATTTTAAACATTCTTTTACTTACTGTTCTTTCCTAGAACACAAAGGTACGGAACAATAGTTGGTTGGTTGCTGAGGATGGAGAGGAGGAAGAACGTCAACGTAGCAGGATGATGTAGAAGAGCTGGACCCGCCAGTGGAGGTACCTGAAAAGGCTCTCCGACGATCAAGTCAGTATATGAACTTGGGTGATAAATGTATGGGAGTATGAGAATATGAGGAGAGAGAACAATAGAATAAGTAATGTTAGAGAGATAAAGATACTTCCTGTTGGTAGATGCTTCTATTTATAGGGGGAGAGTTGACTTAGGGCTTTTGGCAGGTATTGTAGTACGTAGCCGACCAAGAGTATTGTCGGGGGCTGCTTTTCCCGTGTCAGGCGGTCTGCCAGGACCGTACTTTGCGCTACCTTGTCTTTTAGCCTGTGGCCGGTTTGGTAGCCGTTCTATAGTCTGCCTGTCGTGTTGGCAGGTGGGTTGGTGAGGTACAGATGGCATGCCAGGAAATGTCTCCAGGGTCAACTCTGGTGGACAAAACACGTGAGACCAAGCATGTGGGCCTTTGGATCGCCGGGTAGGAACACTTACCCTATAAAAACTAATTCATAAATAGACCCTAATGAATGATATTCTAGTAAAATTGTTTCATTTTGTTTCTCAATAAGTGTCGATTTGGCTTGCTGCATTGGTATTATTATTGAATTGAAATTTATTTAAGAATGTGATTCTATGTTTGGATTGGATATAAATTCATAATATAGACTTGAAGTTCTACACTATTAGAGAATAACAATTAGTTATTCTTATGCTGAGTAAATTAGGTTATGCTGAGTACGTTAGCTTATTTGTCACATGCACAATAAGCCAATTTAACACATGCCTAATTAGTTGTTAGGTTGTTATTTCAGTAACTAACTTATGTTAGTTACTGATTTCTTCTTTCTGATTTTGCTATCTCTTTATTTAAAGAGATAAGTCTTCTCTTTGTATTCATTCAAGTATGCAATAAATAAAAATCTTTAAATATATTCTTCTTTTTATCTGTTCACATGGTATCAATCGCCCTTATGGCCACTGCCACTGATCCTTCATCTCCACCACTTTCCCACTCCTCTGCTCCTCCAATTCGAGCAGTTTCTCCATCTCTTTCTCTTCCTATTCCTTCCACCAAACTTAGTGAGAAAAACTATCTCACATGGAGCCAATTCATGGTCTCTGTCCTCAAATCAAACAGGGCCATCAGATTCATTCATCCCACTGATATTCCACCTAAGTTCTTATCTGAATTTGACTGCCACCATCATCAAATCAATCCCTCATATCTCAGTTGGGAAGAACAAGATCAAACTGTGTTTGCTTGGATCCTCAACTCCATCTCCGATTCTCTTCACACCAGATTTATTGGATGCACATCATCCTCTCAACTATGGGATGAACTTCACTCATTCTGCAATGCTCACACAAAGGCTAGAAACAGGCAACTTAGGGCTCAATTACGCACCATCATTCAAGGCAACAACACCATCTCAGAATATTTCTCAAAAATCAAGTGCATCACTGACTCCCTAGCATCTATTGGAACTCCTATCTCCACTGCTGAACACATAGACTATGTTCTTGATGGATTAGGTGAGGAATTTCAAACTGTCATCACTGCCATTGAAAGCCAAATCAACCCACCTTCCATCAATGACCTTGAGCAATTTCTCTTGACCTTTGAGTCAAGACTCATCAAGAACAAGCATAAAGCAGTCTCTGATGCCCTTTCTGCCAATATTGCTACTATCCCCACTGCTCATCAATCCTCTGAATCTGGACGCATCCCTACACACTTCAATCCCAACTTTCCACCTACAAAATCTCCTCCTAAGCACGGATTTGACTCTAACCCTAATTCTTTCACCAATGGGTCAAGAGGAGGTAGGTTTAACAGAAGAAATACAAGGTTTGGTAGAGGATCAAGACCCCCAAATGGGCTTGGTAGCAGCTTTTTCTGTACACACTGCAATAGACCTGGTCATGACATAGCTTGGTGCTACTTTGCCCCATACAATATCCCCAACCCTTACCCTGCCTATCCCTATCCTTACCCTACATCTCACTACCCCAACACACAAAATCCCTTATCCAGAGGACTAAGACCTGACTCTTACAAACCTTCCACTACTTACACTGGCCAAAATTATTCTCCTAACCCTGCACCATATTACCCTTACTACCAATCACCTATGCCTAGTCCTAGACCCCCTGTGCCTCCCTATACTTTCCCTAGTCCTCAACATCCTCACATATCAACCTACCCACCATATGCCATGAATGTCAGCACAGGTGACTCAAACAACAAGCACTCCTTATGGTTTCCAGATTCAGGTGCCACCAACCACATCACAGCAGATCCTACTCTGGTTCACCAAACAACAGAACAATTTGGTCCTGAACACCTCTATATGGGTAATGGCACAAAAGAACCTATTTCTTGCAGTGGCACAACCACTTTCACCTCTCCTTTACACCCTCACTTGTCTTTATCTTTACATAATCTTCTTCTTGTACCTACTATTACCAAGAACCTAATCAGTGTTTCCCAATTTGCTAAAGATAATAACTATTATTTTGAGTTTCATCCTAATGACTGTTTTGTCAAATCACAGGGTTCTAACACTATTCTTCTCAAAGGATCCCTTACCTCTGAGGGTCTCTATGCCTTCCAGAGCCTATTTCCACAAAAGTCAGCCTACTGTGCCTCAACTCCTCCTCCAACTGGGCAGTTCAAGTCCCCTGTATTAGGTAGTCCTACTTCTAGGCATTTTTCTACTGAATTCTTGAGGCACTGTCGTTTAGGGCATGCTCACACCTCTGTTGTAAACACTGTCCTCTCTACTTGTAATATTTCTCATTCAAATAAAACAATTCCAACTTTGCATGTTGTTATGGCAAGTCCCATAGACTTCACTCTCCTAACTCCATCACCTCTTATTCTAATGCCTTTGACTTACTTTATCTAGACCTATGGGGGCCCTCACCAGTTATCTCTGAATCTGGTTTTAAATACTATCTCTCTATTATGGATGCAAAAACCAAACATACTTGGATATTTTTACTTACACAAAAATCTGAAACCCTTAACATCTTCACAAAATTTACCAAACTGATTCTCACTCAGTTTAACAAAACCATCAAGGCTGTTCAAACTGATGGAGGGGGAGAGTTCAGACCTTTTACTAACTACCTCTCCAATCAAGGCATCCTCCACAGATTGTCATGCCCCCACACTCACCATCAACAAGGCACAATGGAAAGGAAACACAGACATATAGTTGAAACAAGGCTCACTTTATTAGCTCATGCTAGTTTACCTCAATCATTCTGGGAATATGCTTTCACTACAGCTGTGTACCTTATCAACAGACTGCCCTCTGCCACCCTCAACAACAAATCCCCCCACTTCAACCTATTTGGATCTGCTCCAGATTATACAACCCTAAGAGTTTTTGGATGTGCTTGTTTCCCTCTCCTAAGGCCATACAACACTCACAAGCTTGACTACAAGTCCACTGAATGTACCTTCTTAGGGTACTCCTCTATGCACAAAGGATACAAATGCCTATCCAAGGATGGTAGACTATACATCTCCAAAGATGTTAAATTTAATGAATCAGCTTTTCCCTTCAAAAACAGTTCCATACTAGGCTCTCCCACTACTACTGATCATACATCCACCTATCCAACAAATTTACCCAACCACACCCATACCTCTCATATCAACCTTGCACAAACCAATCATAATCACTTAGCAACAAACCCTAACCTGACCCCTACTCCTTCAGTAACCTCATATACACAACTTCATCCACCCATATCCCCTAACCTGAACCCTACTACTGACCTTACACAATCTAGCTCTAACCCTGTTACATCAACCTCCTCTGACTTACCCTCAACCTCTGCATCCAGTCCCTCCTCATTTACCTCACCTCCTCCTCTTCTCCCTTCTCATCCTATGACAACTAGATCTAAGGATGGCATCAATAAATCTATCATACCCAGTCTTGCAAGCCTTTTCTTGGCTCACACTGAACCTTCTACTCCAAAAGAGGCCCTTCTCAGTCCAGTATGGAAGGCAGCAATGCAGGAAGAGTATGATGCTCTGCAAAAGCTTGGCACTTGGTCCCTAGGTGCCTTACCTCCACATAAGAAGGCCATTGGATGCAAATGGGTATTTAGAATTAAAGAGAATCTTGATGGCTCAATTTCTAAGTATAAAGCCAAGCTTGTTGCAAAGGGATTTCATCAAATTCCTGGAATTGACTACAATGAGACATTTTCCCCTGTCATCAAACCTATCACTATTAGAATCCTTCTCACCCTTGCTGTCACTTATGGTTGGTCCATTCAACAACTGGATATCAATAATGCTTTCCTAAATGGTGCCCTGCATGAGGAGGTATATATGACTCAGCCTACTGGTTTTCATAATGGTGACAAGACCACTGTGTGCAGGTTACACAAGGCCTTATATGGACTCAAACAAGAACCTAGACAATGGTTTAAGAAGTTCAAGGGCACTCTCCTTCATTTAGGATTTCAGAATAGCAAGTGTGATAATTCTCTATTTATCTCCCTCACAAATACCTACCAATTGTTTGTTCTAGTCTATGTTGATGACATAATCATCACTGATACCTCAACCTCACAAATCTCCGCTCTTGTGGACAAACTCGGTACTGCCTTTGCTCTCAAGAAACTAGGCAACCTGGACTATTTTTTGGGCATTGAGGTTAAACACATCAAGGATGGTACTCTATTTCTCACACAAACCAAATATATCAGAGACTTACTCAGTAAAGCCTCTATGGATTCTGCCAAGCCTAGTATCACTCCTATGGCTACTACTTGCAGGCTCACTAAAACAGAGTCCAGAGCATTTGATAACCCTACTATGTATAGGTCAATAGTAGGAGCTCTTCAATATGCCACTATTACAAGACCTGACCTAGCCTATAGTGTAAACAGGGTGTGTCAATTCATGAGCAATCCTCTGGATCAACATTGGGTTGCTGTCAAGAGGATCCTTAGATATCTACAAGGAACTCCTCATCTTGGCTTGCATCTCAAACCTGTTGTTTCTAATTCCTCTCTTCCTATCACACTCACAGCTCTATGTGATGCAGATTGGGCCACTGACCTTGATGACAGGAAGTCCATTTCAGGGGCTTGTTTATTTGTTGGTCCTAATCTAGTTACTTGGTGGTCCAAGAAGCAGCAAACAGTCTCCAGATCCAGCACTGATTTTGCTGCACAAGAAATGATTTGGGTAGAGTCATTGTTTTCTGAACTCAAGATCCCTCATCAAGTTCCTCTCATCCTATGTGATAATCTAAGCACAATGAGCATGTCTCACAATCCTGTGCTTCATAATAGAACCAAGCACATAGAACTTGACCTATTTTTTGTAAGGGATAGAATTCAGGCTAAGTCTCTTGAAGTGAAGCACATCCCTTCTGAATTTCAGACAGTAGATGTGCTCACCAAGCCTTTGGCCACTAATAGGTTTCTAAACCTAAGAAAGCAACTCAGAGTTGTTGACTTAGCATCCTTAGTCAACTACCCTCAGTTTCAGGGGGGTATATTAGAGAATAACAATTAGTTATTCTTATGCTGAGTAAATTAGGTTATGCTGAGTACGTTAGCTTATTTGTCACATGCACAATAAGCCAATTTAACACATGCCTAATTAGTTGTTAGGTTGTTATTTCAGTAACTAACTTATGTTAGTTACTGATTTCTCTTCTTTCTGTTTGCTATCTCTTTACTTAAAGAGATAAGCCTTCTCTTTGTAATTCATGTTAAGAATGCAATAAATAAAAGTTTCCAAATATATTCTTCTTTTTTTTTTTTTTTATCTTTTCACATACACAATCCCAATTCTATTTTTCTAAATGAGATTTAGAATTCGAAAATAGTTATAGTTTCTGCATTAAAATTTATTTAATTTAATAAAAATTCTATATATATTTATGAAATAACTTACATTGATATTTTTCATATGATTTAAACATTAATTAAATATAAAATACGCTTATTTAAAAATTAATATTTATGTTTAATTAGTAAAAGATACACACTAATAAAAAACTATTAAAAAAGTTAGCTAGATTTTGTAGGTACAATTTCCTTTGATTTTTCAGTGCTGAACAATGAGTGAAAATGAACTTCTCCTTAGTACTAGACATTCTAATTTTTTAATTAAAAAATTTAAAAAAATTGGACTCTTGTATTTGGGTACCATATGTCATAGTCTAGGTCCATCCTGCCAAAGTGGAGCAATAATTATGCAAAATCTTTGAAACTCTGCATCCCTCAAATCTACTTTTAGACAGTTATTAATATATTTGAACAATAATTTGTAAAGATTTTTCTTCTTCAAGATGAATGCCTAATGAATTTAATATAGTCTTCTCATTTGATAAATTACGATACTCTGATGTATGAAGATAATTACTAACATTTATCATAATTTTAGACTATGCAAATAAAAAAAATCATGCCAGGCTATACGAAGATAATTAATAATATAAATAGTCGCTGAAAATTCGCCATTGAGATCTTTTTTAATTTATCATGTATCCTAGCAATTTATAATAAAAAAATCATATTAGGTTAAGCGGCTAAAAATGAAAAATGTTTGATTATCAGTAGAGGTAGAAATGACTCAGGTTGAATTTAGTTCGATTCGTTTCAACTTGACTCATTAAGGATTGACTTGAGTCAAGTTTTGTTCTTTACTAGAACACAAAGGTACGGACGATGGATGATCAACTGCTGAGGAAGGAGAAGAAGATGGTCACTGAAGTAGTAAGGTGAGGTAGGAGAGCTGGACCCGCCGGTGGAGGTACCTGAAAAGGTTCTCCGACGATCAAGTCAGTGTATGGAATAAGTGAATGAGAATATGAGAATAATGAAGGTAAAGAATAGTAGAATGAGTAATGTAAAAGAGTAGAGAGGTTAAGATACTTCCTGTTGGTAGAGATCCCTATTTATAGAAGGGAGAGTTGACTTTGGGCTCCTGGCAGGTGGTGCGACGCGTGGCTGACCAAAGGTATTGTCGGGGGTTGCTTTCTCCGTGTCAGGCGGTCTGCCAGGACCGTACACTGTGCCACTCTTGTCTTTTAGCCTGTGGTTGGTTTGGTATCCGTTCTGCAGCCTGTCTACCGTGTTGGCAGGTGGATTGGTGAGGTACAGAAGGCATGCTGTCTCTTAGGTTAACTCTGGTGGTCCCAACACGCTGGGCCCACCTCGGCGACCAAGTATGTGACTCATCGGTTCGCCGGGTAGGAACAGTTGCCCCCAGTCTGCTAGGATGTTGGGCGAGCATGTTGGAAGACTCTACACGAGCTTCGCTTGACTTGGATGTGGGACCCATCTCGGCGACCAAGTATGACTCTTCGGTTCGCCGAGTAGGAACAGTATCAGGGCGGTCTGATCGTATGAGATTTGGCGACCTGAGATTGAAAGGGCGTTGACTGAGTTGGCCAGGGTGCCGGGCGAGGACTGTTAGAGACGCTCCCGGACTTGGTGATTGTCTAACTGGGCGCATTGATCTATCTTGAGCAGCTTGGTGTTTCTTTGAGACTTTATGATGTGTCTCCTTAGTTCCCCGCGCCACGTGGTAGGTATTAATGACCTTGGGTAATGTATCAGCTGGAGTGAGACGTTTCATCATTATTTACTGTGACCCTTAATGTCCGCCGAACTTTGTTGTGCCATGGGAGTGACCGTTGGTCATTTAACTGCCAGCACGTGGCATGACCTTTGGTTTTCGCCAAATTTTCCTCGTTTTTCGGGTTTCCATTGGATTGCACTTGGGCCCTGATGAGGATATGGATGGGCCTGGTCATTTGGCCCATGGTCCAGGTTCCTCTATAAATAGAGGGTCTTGTGACATTTTCTCTTTTACGTATTTTCAAAAAACCCCTGAATTCTTTCCGCGACTTCTTGCTTCCAGTGTGATCTTCTTTTGGATTCTTCCTAATTTCAACTTCTTCAAAAAACCCAGGTAACATTCTGTTCTTCATGGTTTTCATTTGTGATTACGAGTCTGATTCCGACGTGGAGATCCTCCCTGGACCTCCACCGTGTTTCCAAAAATTGCCACCTTCGTCTTACGCATTGGTGGAGGTTCTTGAACCGCTGAGCGTCGTCCCTCCTCCTCCCAAAGGTGGAGGTGCAGGATTTCACTAGAGGGGCGCCGATGATTATTTGGCCTCACTGTGTGCCAAGTATGGGCTCAATTTGAGCGACGGTTCCGAATCTGAGTCTGAGTCTGGGTCTGAGTCTGATGACTCTTGTGATGGCAGGTTCATGACGATGAGGACATATAAGGCAAAGGCTCCGCAACTGTCTATTCCGGCGGAGCTGGCCGGGGAGGATTCCCGCTATTCGTGGGTGGACAGAGAAGTGCTTGGGACGCCTAGTACGTTCCCCTATGGGAGTTCCCTCAGCCTACCTGTGGCCAAAGAAACTTTTCATGGTTTCGAGGCCAGTGCCCCTAAGTCAGTGGAGAGGGTCTGCTATGACTTCGCCGAGGAGAGAAAAGACAAGTACACCTTCTTCCTGTACGAGGCGTACGTTCGACACTTGGGGCTTCGTCTCCCACTAGAGGAGTGAGATATTCAAATTCTGGTGCACCTGGAGATTGCATCGAGCAAACTGACCCCAAACTCGTGGGGGTTTATTCGGGCGTTCGAGATTATGTGTCAGGCGGCGGGCATCCCTCTCACTCTAAAGCTATTCTTCTGGATGTTCCGGGTCGGTCACCGCACCAATTCCGATGAAGATAAGGAAGGGCGTCATGGATGGACGAGTCTGCAATCTCGGCCAAAACGGGGGCTGTTTACGTCGTTTTCTTCAAATGAGAAGAAATGGAAGGGCGGGTACTTCAAGGTCAACGTCAGGCGGGCGTGGAATGACTGGTGCCTCAGCAAATTCGCCGAGCCGCGATTTCCCTTTTCTTGGAAGGGGGACATCCATCAACGCCCTTCCAAGGGCTTTTTGGTGGAGATCGGGGACTTATCTCCGGAAGAGGCGAAAGCTGCTGAACTCATAACTTATTGGATTGACGAGGGTGGAATTCTTTCTTGCTCGGCGATCCTCGATGGGGGCGGGGCTTTAGTGGACCTTGTCGGTGGGTGGACCGGATTTCGACTTCTTTGCTATTAGGGCTTTGCTTGTATGTATTTGCTTACCCTATTATTAACGTTTTCTTCTTCTTTGTGCAGTCGAACTCAAAGCCAAAATGAGTGAGAAGCTGAGGAAGAGCCTGTTGCTGAAAAGGACCGCCCCCTTGGTTAAGAAGGACGCTGCTGCTTCCAAGCGTCAGAAAACGTCATCCCTTGTTCCCTGTCCTACTGAGGGGTCCCCCAGTCAGACAGATGTGCCGCCTTCTTCAGAGAGTGGGGGGCAGCCTGAGAATTTGGTGGATCAAGAGCTGGTCCAAAGGGCTTCTGAGACGCCCCCTGTTGTGCCTACTGAAACAGTTCTTGTTGCTGATCCTATTGGAAGTCCTCCACCCGTATCGACTGGGGAAGAAGCTGGTACATCGGTGCCCCCTTCCTCTGGGCAGACGGCTAGAGAGGATGTTGGTCGTTCCTCTGAGCCAAGCAGGAAGAAAGGTTCTAGGGGGAGTCAGGACCGCATTTCTTCTGTTAGTGTCCCCAGGGCGATCGAGCAGGCACTCCTCAATGCCCATGCCAAGGAGACCTTTGACAAGTTACCCCTGTCTGTCCTGCTGCAGAACGTGAAGGGAAGTGCTATCCTTATTGCTTCCATCCAGAAGTATTTAGAGACGGAGGGGGTTCTGGAGTCACGCTTGGCGGATGACGCGATGGCGAAGCTTCGGATGGCTCATGAGGCGGAAAAGCAGAAGATGGTTGATCTTCATTCCGTCGAGGAGGCGGAGCTGGTCAGGTTGGGCGAGGTCGCCAAGGCCCAGGCGGCGGATCTATCCACTCGCGTGGGGTTCTTAGAAAGTGACAAGTTGAAACTTACCGCCCAGGTGATGGAATCCGAAGGGGCGGTCTGTGCTAAAGATGAAGCGCTTCGTCGGCGACAAGAGGAGGCCGCAGCTTGGAAAGCCCGTGCTGAGGCTGCCGAGCATGAAAAGGGCGTACTCCTGGGGCAGGTGCAGGCGTTGGGGGAGGAGAAGGCGTCTTTGGAGACTCGGGTATGGGCATTGGAGGAGGGGCGGGTTGCCGCTGAGGCTGAAAAAGAGCAGCTGGAGAAAGCTGTGGGCAAAGCCGCTGTGGATGCTTGGGAGCGTGCCCAGTCCCAACTAGCTCTGGCATTTCCAGACAAAGACTGGTTTTGGATGCAATTGGGGGCCTATGTGGAAGATGGGCGCCTACTAGTGGGGGATGACAACGGTGAACCGGTCTTGATGTCTTTTCTTGGCCAGGGCAGGGGAACTTTGTAATTTTTGTTTTCAGTATTTTGTAATTTTGCTCCCTTCTAATCACCTTGTAACTTGTTTCTCTTTTAATGAAAAATCTTTGCACTAATCTCTTTTAATAATTTCTATGCGCCACTCTGTATAACCACTGGATGATGTGTTTCTGAATAATTTGAATGTGATAGATTTAGTTCTGAATTTGAACGCTTTCGCAAGTGCAAAATGGTCTCTTGGTGATTGCAGAAAATCAATAAGTGAAATGATGCCGGGTATAGGGGGCGAAGATCATTATGGGGTGGTACCGGGCAAGGGGGGCGAGGACCGGCCCCTTGGGTGAGAGTAAAAAACCATTATGGGTTTGTACCAGGCAAGGGGGGCGAAGACCGACCCATTGGGTGAAAGTAAAAACTGTTGAGTTTGCACCGGGCAAGGGGGGCGAAGACCAGCCCCTTGGGTGAAAGTAAAAACCATTATGGGTTTGCACCAGGTAAGGGGGGCGAAGACCGGCCCCTTGAGTGAAAGTAAAAACCATCATGGGTTTGCATCAGGCAAGGGTGGCGAAGACCGACCCATTGGGTGAAAGTAAAAACCATTATGGGTTTGCACCAGGCAAGGGGGGCGAAGACCGGCCCCTTGGGTGATAGTAAAAACCATTATGGGTTTGCACCAGGCAAGGGGGGCGAAGACCAGCCCCTTGGGTGAAAGTAAAGACCATCATGGGTTTGCACCAGGCAAGAGGGGCGAAGACCGGCCCCTTGGGTGAAAGTAAAAACCATTATGGGTTTGCACCAGGCAAGGGGGGCGAAGACCAGCCCCTTGGGTGAAAGTAGAAAATCAGGGCTGGGAAATGATTCATCAAAACAATTGCAGAGTATAATATCTCAATCATATATAAGTGGAAAAGATTACAAAAGAACGACCAACCGCGCATGGGGTTGTCGGTTAGGCATAAAACATCCAGAGGTTGGTGGCGTTCCAAGTTCTGGGGATGTTTTTTCCTGCCAAATCTTGAAGCTTTTATGCTCCTTTGCCGATCCTGCTGATGACGCGGTAAGGTCCTTCCCAATTGGGTCCTAGCTTGCCTTTCACCCGTCCTACATCTGCCCTCCTTAATACCAGAGTTCCTTCGGAAAATTGGCGGGGAATGACTGAAGAGTTGAATTTTGCCGCAGTTTTCTTTTTAATGTTTTCTTCTCTGAGACGGGCCCTTTCTCGGATTTCCTCCACTTCATCGAGGTTGTTTCTGAGGAGGAATTGATTATCGCCCTCGTTGAATTGAATTGTTCGCCAGGTAGGTTCTCCTATCTCGACTGGGATCATGGCCTCTACGCCGTATGTTAAGTTAAATGGTGACTCGCCGGTCGTAGAGTGGGGAGTGGTTCGATATGCCCACAACACGTGATGGAGTTGATCTGGCCAATTTGCCTTTGACTCGTCTAGCCTTTTCTTTATCCCTCTCAGGATGACCTTGTTTGCGGCATCGGCCTGCCCGTTAGTCTGTGGATGCTCTACCGAAGTGAAGTGTTGTTTGATACGGAGGCCTGATAACAATTCTTGGAATCTTCGATCGGCAAACTGGGTGCCGTTATCCGTTACTATGGCGGACGGGATGCCGAAACGAGTGATTATGCTTCGCCAGGTGAACTTCTGGATATTTGCTGAGGTGATGGTAGCCAATGCTTCTGCTTCTATCCATTTGGTGAAGTAATCGATGGCGACGATCAAAAATTTCAGCGGCCCCGCTGCTTGAGGGAAAGGTTCCAGAATGTCCATACCCCACCTACAGAAAGGCCAAGGCGTTTGTGTTGTGGTTAATTCTTCTGGTGGGGCTTTGTGGAAATCGGCGAAAAGTTGGCAACGAGTGCATTTTTGAGTGAGGTCTATTGCGTCCTTTTCCATTGTCGGCCAGTAGTACCCAGTACGTAACACCTTCTTAGCAAGTGAGGCATCGCCCAAATGATGCTCACAGCTTCCCTCGTGAACTTCCCTGAGGACGTAATCCGCCCGATCTGGACCAAGGAATTTGAGCAAGGGGGCGGTGAATCCTCGTCGATATAGTATTCCCCGGACCAGGGTGTACCAAGAGGAACACCTGAGGAACTGTTGCTTTTCCTTCATGTCGGGAGGTATGGTGCCATGGAGGATGTGTCGGATGAAAGGGCCCATCCAGTTGTCTGGGATCTCCACTCGTTCCACTGTCATGACACTTGGATGGTAGACTGTTCCTTTGACGACGAACCGATTGTTCCCGAGGCATTTGGTACTGGCGAGTTTGGACAAGATATCTGCTCGGGAGTTGCTTTCACGAGGCACGTGTTGAATGGTCGCTTCATCGAAGTCGGCCATGAGCTCTTTCACTTTGAGCAGATATTTCCCAAGGAGGGCGTCCTTGGTTTTATATGCACCTGTAATTTGAGACACAGCTAATTGAGAATCGCTGCAAATTAATACCTTATGGGCACCCACTTCTTTTGCTAGTTGTAGTCCGGCGATGCACGCCTCATACTCCGCCTGGTTGTTGGATGTTGGAAATGTGAAAGTGAGGGAATGTTCAATGGTTACTCCTTGTCCATCTTCCAACAGAATTCCAGCCCCGCTGCCTCTCGGGTTAGAAGATCCATCGACGAAGATAGTCCATACCTGCTTCGGATCGCCATCTGGTGCGGCCAGCTCGGCCACGAAGTCAGATAGGACCTGGCTCTTGATGGCTAGGCGAGGTTCGAAACGGATGTCAAATTTAGAGAGTTCTATTGACCATGTGATCATCCGCCCAGCCAACTCTGGCTTATGCAAAATTTGCCTGATTGGCTGATTAGTTCTGACAATCATGGTATGAGATTGGAAGTACTGGCGCAACCTACGTGTGGCGACCAACAATGCATACGCCACTTTCTCCAGCTTCTGATACCTCAATTCCGGGCCTTGCAGGGCCTTGCTTGTGAAATAGACCGGGTTTTGACCGTCTGCCGTTTCTCGCACCAGCACGGCCGCTACTGCTCCGCCGGACACGGCCAGATATACACACAGGAGTTCGTCAGGTAATGGTTTGGAGAGAATAGGCGGGGCAGCCAAATATTGTTTGAAAGTGTTGAACGCCGCTTCGCAACACTCAGACCATTCAAACTTCTTGCTCTTCTTCAATAACTGGTACAAGGGAAGTGAATGCTTTGCAGCGGACGGGAGAAACCTTGACAGCGCAGCTAGTCGCCCATTTAATTGTTGGACCTTCTTGACCGTGCGGGGGCTTCTCATGTCGATGATTGCCTGACATTTGGACGGATTTGCCTCGATCCCTCGGCTAGTCAGAAGAAAACCAAGGAACTTGCCCGCCTCTACGCCGAAAGTGCATTTTTCGGGGTTTAGCCGCATGTTGTGCTTGCGGAGTTGCTGAAAAATGCTTTCCAAAATGGATACATGATCTTCGCCGGGGAGGGTTTTAGCGATCATATCATCCATGTAGACCTCCATGTGCTCTCCAGTCTGGCCGGCGAACACCTTGCTCATCATCCTTTGAGAAGTTGCCCCAGCATTTTTCAAACCAAAGGGCATGACAGTGTAGCAGTAGGCGGCCTGATCAGTGATGAATGCTGTTTTTTCTTGGTCGGGAGGGTTAATTGGGATCTGATTGTAGCCGGAGTATGCGTCCATGAAGGACAGGTACTGATATCCTGAAGAATTATCTACCAAATGGTCATTGTTTGGGAGAGGATAAGGGTCTTTAGGGCATTCCTTGTTGAGATCTGTGTAGTCCACGCACATCCGCCACTTCCCTGATGGTTTCTTCACCAACACAACATTCGCCAGCCACGTGGTGTAGGTGATTTCGCGGATAAAACCCGCCTCTAGCAACTCGGCCACTTTCAAAGCGACTTCTTTGGTCCTGTCCGCCCCCCATTTTTCGCCTTCTTTGCGCCACTGGTTTAGCACCTTGTTTTGTTGTCAGTCGATGGCAGGCAAATGAAGGATCTATGACCGACATATCTGCTGCTGACTAGGCGAAGAGGTCCTGGTCTGCCTTCAAAGATGTCTCCAGCCGTAACCTTTGGCTTGGCGGAAGGGAACTGCCAAGGTATACTACATGTCCTGGGGATTGACCCAACTGTATAGTTGTTTTTTCCCTCCCCTTCTGGTTGTGGTCGAAAGTCTCCTTCATCCGCCCGGACGTCCAATTCTACCATGTGCACGCCCCGAGGTCTTTTGGAGGGAGGGGCGTGTTGTTTGTTGAAGTGGGGGCGGAGGCTCATCTGGTAGCAACTGCGAGCCGAGTGCTGGTGTCCTTTTACTGTGCAGACTTGGAGGCTGATCGCGAGGAACTTCATGCATAGATGGGGCGTAGAGACGATTGCTCCAAGCGTGTTCAAAGTTGGCCTGCCGATTATGGCGTTGTATGCTGAATCGCACTAGATGACCAAGAACTTTGTTTGGACAGTCCTACTCATGGGGTGGTCGCCGATTGTGAGCCAAATCTCTACATATCCCCTGGGAGTGATTCCTTGACCGGAAAACCCGACCAGCTGTCCATCATAAGGTAGGAGCTCCATTTTTTCAAACAGATCCTGAAAAATAACGTCAGCCGAGCTACCCTGATCAATGAACATGCGACTAACCTTTTTGTTGTTGAGTTTGGCGGTGATGACGAGGGGGTCATCATGCCCTCGGACGACACCTTCATAATCACGGTCGTCGAAAGTAATGGGGGGAGCGGATCTGAAGTTCTGTCTCTGCTGGGAGCTTCTGGCAGCGACGTGCATTACCTCCCGTACATATTTTTTCTGGGCGGTCCTAGAGGTACCCCCGGCAGCAAAACCTCCGGAGATAGTGTTGATATCAACTGGGCTCCTTGGCCTCCGGTTGTCTGTGCGGTGCCTATCCACCTAAGGTCATGGGGTAGGGCGTCGTTGTTGAAATTGTGGGGGGGACCGCCTTCTTGGAGGTTCTGGTCGACGATGTTGTGGTGATCACCGACGTTGCTCCAAGCCTACGATGAATCACTGCAAATGACTGACCTGTATGAGATCTTCGATGGTATCCCGGAGCTGGGTGCAGTCATTGGTTAAGTGGTTGAACATACTGTGATAGTCACAATATTTGGATCGGTCCTGCGGGCCTGGCTTGGTAGGGCGGGGGCGTGGGAGTTGGACGAGGTGAGTGGAGAGGACTTCTTGCATAATTCGTGAACGGCTGACGTTCAGGGGGGTATAGGTGGAGTATTTGGCCTTTTTGGTTAGTGAGGGTAGGTCGTGGGGTAGGTCGTGTGGTCTTGGCCGTTTGGTTTCCTGTGAGGGGTGATGCGTTTAGTGTTTGGGGCTCGGTGTGGGTGTGGATATGGTTGGTTTCTTCTATATTGATGAATTGTTGGACCTTGGAACGAAGGTCCTCCATGGTAAGGTCGGTGTATTTGGCCAATTCTGTGCGGAAAAGACCTTCCTGAAGTCCCATAACGAGGACATGCACTACTACTTCGGGGCTTAGGGTACGCACCTTCATGGCCTCGGTATTAAACCGATCTAGGTATGCCCGAATGGATTCATTGGATCCTTGGCGATTGCCAGACAGTGTGTATGATGACCTTGGTTGCTCCTTGCTTGACGTGAACCTTGTGTTGAAGGCCGAAGCGAGAGTTCCCCAAGTGTTGATGCTGTTTGGAGCTAGGCGGGTGAACCATTGGAGGGCCGCCTTTTTAAGAGTCAGGGGGAAAGCCCTACACATGATGGGGTCGGTCGCCCCTTGGAACAACATAGAAGCCTCGAAGGCATCGAGGTGATCCTGTGGGTCCGCCGTCCCATCATATTGGTCCATGTTTGTGGGGCGGTTGAAATGGGAGGGTAATGGGTAAGCCATGATAGTAGGTGTAAAAGGATGTCTAGCACCACAAGAGTGGTGCGGGGTTGGTTGGGATGGTGGGCAGGACTCGCTCGCTGACTCTTCACGGTTACTTTCGTGAAGAGGGCGTTCCGAGTGATCCTCAAGGTTTATTTTGGATTGGCGGGTTCTTGTATTACGTCGGCCTGTTGCTGGATGAGCCGCTCCTGGCGTTCCAGCATCTGGAGAAGGTGTTGGGTGGTTGGCTGCTGTTCTGGAGTGGTATGGTGTCTTCGGCTGGCTTGATGGGATGGTTGTCTTGGTGGGGGAAGGGTACTTGGGGCAGGGTCGACTTGGCTGGTAGATAGAGCTCGGTTTCTGGTGGTTACCATGGTGTGAGTTGGAAGCACAGACGATGCCAATGTTCTTTACTAGAACACAAAGGTACGGACGATGGATGATCAACTGCTGAGGAAGGAGAAGAAGATGGTCACTGAAGTAGTAAGGTGAGGTAGGAGAGCTGGACCCACCGGTGGAGGTACCTGACAAGGTTCTCCGACGATCAAGTCAGTGTATGGACTAAGTGAATGGGAATATGAGAATAATGAAGGTAAAGAGTAGTAGAATGAGTAATGTAAAAGAGTAGAAAGGTTAAGATACTTCCTATTGGTAGAGATCCCTATTTATAGAAGGGAGAGTTGACTTTGGGCTCCTGGCAGGTGGTGCGACGCGTGGCCGACCAAAGGTATTGTCGGGGGTTGCTTTCTCCGTGTCAGGCGGTCTGCCAGGACCGTACACTGTGCCACTCTTGTCTTTTAGCCTGTGGTTGGTTTGGTATCTGTTCTGCAGCCTGTCTGCCGTGTTGGCAGGTGGATTGGTGAGGTAAAGAAGGCATGCTGTCTCTTAGGTCAACTCTGGTGGTCCCAACACGCTGGGCCTACCTCGGCGACCATGTATGTGACTCCTCGGTTCGCCGGGTAGGAACAAGTTTGAATCGTGTTCAATGTTGAACTATTTTTTCAAGTTAAGTTCAAACCAATTAAAGTTTACAAATTTTCGAATAGATTAAAGATTTCAAATTTATATGACTCATCAACATAAATTTAAATGCCTACAAAATATGTGGATTATAATATATACTAAGAGAAATTTTGTGAATTTTAATACTAAATATAACTGTTAATTAAAGTTTATATAGTAAAGATTGTCTACATGTATAAGTATGAACCGAAAGTGACTAAAGTCAGAAAAATTGTTATTTTGAGAAATAATAATAATTAATATGCTTCCTAAAATTTTATTTGAACTGTCAACATTAAAAGATAAGTGTAATGACTTTTTTGAGTGACTATTAACTTACTTTTAATCTTAATCATTTATGTATATTTATATATATGACACTTCTACTTTCATAATTTTTGAGTTGCTCCTGTGTATATATATAGGGAATTACTCAAGTGAGAACAATTCTATATAAAAATTGTAAGAACAATAAATCTGAGCCTTACAACCAATCATGGATGGTTAAGATAAAAAATTAGTTATTGGTCACATGATAGTCATGTGCATGTATCTTTTAATCTTAACTGTTCAATTAAGATCCAATGGTATATATTAAGTGTTCTCATTTCTCACAGTAGCTATATATATATATATAGCTAGTTCATAAAAATAATGTAACAAACTGTATTTGTCTTAAGTTCGGTCTGTTTATTTAATAACCTCAATTTTTAGATCAAGATCATCTTATTTTGGTCACAAACAAAGTTTATAGACCAACAAAGAGTTGGTCTAGTGGTGAAAGGCCTAAGTTGATCTCTAAGGTCGAGAGTTTGATTCTTGGAAGCGACACTTGTTGTGAGGGAAGTCACAAATCCTAAAATGGATTAGATCCTTACAAAAAAAGTGGGAGATATACTTAGTAATGTGAAGAAGATCTTTGCTCCTGACCTTGGCACGGTTTTGATGAAGACACCAAAATCACCAAAAAGAAGAAAATGAAGAATACTTATAAAGACAAAGAAGAATAAAGCTTCAAGAAGATTAGATTATAGGTACTTCTATCCTAAAACTCTTACTTATGCAAAGTAGTAATGCTCAAACTATATTTAAAGAATAATGAAACACTTTAAAAATACTTCAAACAATTTTTGAAAAGATGTGTAACGGGTTACTTAATTCAAGTAACAAGTTACATGTGAGAGAAAAAGAGTTATCCAACTTAAATCTGCTCAGAGTAATCCATTACTGCATTTGAGTAACATGTTACCAGTTTTACAAAAGTTGAGTAACCGATTACCCAAATGCTGTAATCGATTAATCAAATTCGAATTTATAAATTCAGTGGACAGAATGTTTGGGTAATCGATTACCTAATGTAAGTAATCGATTACTGAGGACTGTTGAATGAGATTTCAGATTTCAAAACGAAATGGTTTTACTCTAAACAAAATCTCTTCACTCCAAACAACTTCTACACTTTCAGAAAGACACCTTGGGTATTTGGAAAGCCTATATAAAGACTCTAACTCTCACAACATCAACACACAACTTTTAATACAACTCTCATAAATTCTCTCACTATTTTTCTGCACTTTTGCACTGAGCTCTTAAACTTTCAATAGAGAATTTATTATGAGTAATTGCTTCAAAAGTTTTCATAAATATATTGAGCATTATTACTAGGCATATAAAGAGAGTTGATTGGATTGAAAGT
>NW_017723141.1:0-760 GCF_001865875.1 Lupinus angustifolius
TCGGGGTGAGATATTGTAATTACAACTCTTAATATTTAGTGGAAAATCACTTGTGCTGCAAGAGTACTGGATGTAACCTTCGATGGACAAGAAGGTGAACCAGTATAAAATACTTGTGTACTCTCCTTTCCCTTTCCTCTTTACTTTATACTTGTTTATTTTTCTGCATTATTATCCGTTGCACATTAACTCTTACATTTTGCATAAAAAGTTACTATAATTTTAAGTCAACTAATTCACCCCTCTCTTAGTTGCAATCCTGTTCTTACAATTGACACTAGAGCTATATTTGAGTAAGATACTCTCATAATCCGATCCTACATCAAGATGGCCTCAAGATCATTCCTAGGAGAAGGGTCCAACATTAACCGCCCTCTAAGCTTTGTTAGAGAATGCTATGACTTCTGGAAAATAAGAATGAGTATCTTTATTGAGTCCCAAGACTTAGATATATGGAACACAATTGAAGAAGGACCATACATACCCTTCATTGTCATTAACAATATAAGGGAAACAAAGCCAAAATCATCATGGAACGATGAAGACAAAAAGAAGGTACAATATGATTTAAAGGCAAAGAACATTCTCACCTCCGCTCTTGGTATTGATGAATTCTTTCGAGTATCAAATTGTAAATCTGCAAAAGAAATGTGGGATACTCTAGAAACCACACACGAAGGAACAGAGGAAGTAAAAAGATCAAGACTCAACACTCTTTCTCAGGAATACGAAATGTTTCGCATGAAGCCTGAAGAGAAGA
>NW_017723142.1:0-373 GCF_001865875.1 Lupinus angustifolius
AATTGCAGGAACACGAACTAGAACTTAGCCAACTTGACCAACACGAGGAGCAAGAAAAGAAGAAGAAAAATATTTCTCTAAAAGCAAAAGTTGATAGATATGACTCATCTGGAGATGAATCAGAAAAAGATGACATAGAAGATATAAGTCTCTTCGTAAAGAAATTCAGTAAGTTCCTAAAAAGGAACAAAGGCGCAAAAACAGGACAAACAAGGAAATTCAGCAAAAGCAATGACGCCTCTACCTCAAGTCAAAATTTTACATGTGTTGAATGTGGCAAACCCGGTCACATAAATATGGATTGTCCAAACTTGAAGAAGGGTTCCTTCAAGGGAAAGAATGATGTAAAGACTAGACGAAGAGCATACATTGC
>NW_017723143.1:0-288 GCF_001865875.1 Lupinus angustifolius
TCTATTTATAAAGAAAATAAATCATCATACTTTACTAGTTCAAATTTATATAGATGATATTATTTTTGGTTCTACAAATGAAAATTTGTGCAGTGAATTTGGCAAAACGATGCAAGGAGAATTTGAAATGTCCATGATGGGAAAGTTGAACTACTTTCTTGGATTACAAATCAAACAACTTGATAATGACATATTTGTGAGTCAAACCAAGTACTGCAAGGATTTACTAAAAAAATTTGATATGGATGACTGCAAGCCAATAACTACTCCTATGGGATCTAGCACATA
>NW_017723144.1:0-1729 GCF_001865875.1 Lupinus angustifolius
AGGTATGATCGGATCTCTTCTATATTTAACTGCCAATAGACATGATATTATGTTTAGTGTATGTTAGTGTGCACGTTATAAGTCTAAACCAAAAGAATTACATTTAATTGCGGTTAAGAGGATTATGAAATATTTAAAAGGTACAACTGAAGTTGGACTATGGTATCCTAAAGGAAGTATTTGTGAACTTGTTGGATATTCGGATTCAGATTTTTCCGGATGTAAATCCGAAAGGAAAAGTACAAGTAGTACTTGTTTCTGGATGCAAATCTGAGAGAAAAAGTACAAGTGGTACTTGTCATATTTTAGGCAATGCTTTAGTTTCTTGGTCTTGCAAGAAACAAGCTATGTGTTGCACTAAGCACTGCTGAGGTTTAATATATAGCAGCAGGTAGTTGTTGTGCCCAAGTGTTGTGGCTTAAGCAACAATTACGAGATTATGGCTTAGACTTAGGCTGCACTCGGCTGAAATGTGATAATGCTAGTGCTATAAACCTTAGAAAGAATCCCATTATGCATTCTAGAACCAAACACATAGATATAAGGCATCACTTCCTAAGGGACCATGTTCAAAAGAAAGATGTATCTGTAGAATTTGTTGATACTCATAACCAACTTGCAGAGATTTTCACTAAACCCTTGGGAAAAGAACATTTTTACAAAATTAGACTTGAATTAGGCATTCTTGATGTAGTTTACCTGTCTTAACATGCTTATATGATTATATATTTGCTTCATTAATATTATCTCATGCCTACTTGATCTTAAATATGTTTATTTGTGTTAATAAACTTAATTTTTTTGGGTTAAAATCATTTTCATAGCTTAATTTTGCCTAAAAATAAGTTTTTCTAGGGTACGTAATCGATTACACTAGAGAGTAACCGATTACAGGATGAAACAACGTGTTTTAGTAACCGATTACCCAAAGTGAGTAATCGATTACTCAAAGCTGGAGTTTGAAAATTTTAAAAATTTGTTTTTGAGTGACCGATTACTCAAAGAGGGTAATCGATTACTCTGTGCCGTTATATATGAAATTTCTGCAATTTTTAACTTTTTCAAAACTCGTATTCCTCACTCAACTCGTGTTCTCTTCTTCTCAAAGCCTCACAACCTCTAAAAACCTTGTTTTTGATCCGTTTCAAGAGATTTTTTGTCCATCCCTTTCATAATATTTGTTGTATTTCTGTTTATATTTGCTTTTTAATCTCGGACAAAATTTTACTTGGTTGTTGTTTGTTGTTTGTTCTTGCTGCTGGACAAGTTTATGTTTTGGTGTTTTATGCTTTATCTTGATTGAAACATCTTAACTATGCACTACATTAATTTTCATATACTGTGCTATACATCCTGTATGCTATATATGCTATATATCTTTGTGCTGGACTTTGGCTTTTCTACTTTTTGATGAAGTCAAAATGGGGAGAAAAGTTGGGAGAGTGTATTTTCTGTCAAACTTTATTCCAGACACTTAACTCCAAATGAAAGGGGAGCATACAAGATAGGGGGAGCATACTCAAGACAAGTCAAAACATATCACAAAGTATGCTACTCTTAGTAAATTCAGAAAACTACACTGTCAAGAAGATATTGGTTTGTCATCATCAAAAAGGGGGAGATTGTGAAGAAGATCTTTGCTCCTGACCTCGGCACGGTTTTGATGAAGACACCAACATCACCAAAAAGAAGAAAATGAAGAATACTTATGAAGACAAAGAAGATTAAA